>NC_084472.1:61270729-61573759 GCF_027409185.1 Cynocephalus volans
GAAAGAACAGGAACGAGGATGCACACTCTCAGAACTCCTATTACCATAGTTTTGGAAGTATTAGTCAAAGAAACCAGGCAAGAGAAAGAAATAGGGAATCCTGACGAGAAAAGATGAAGCCAAACTGTCACTGTTCACAAATGACATGATCCTACATATAGAAAAACCCATAAACTCTACCAAAAAACTCATAGAGCTTATTCGACAATTCAGTAAATGTTCAGGATACAAAATCAATACACAAAAATCAGTAGCATTAGTATACATAAACAATGAACAAGCAGATAATGAAATCGAGAAAACAAGCCTATTTCCAATAGCTACCAAAATATTAAAATACCTAAGAATAATTATAATCAAAGAGCTGAAAGATCTTTACAGTGAGAATGACAAAACACTGCTGAAAAAAATTAAGAGGACACCAAAATATGGAAAGACAGTCCAAGTTCATAGATTGGAAAAATTAATATTGTGAAAATGTCCATGCTACCCAAGGTGATCTACAGATTCAATGCAATCCTCATTAAAATACCCATGACATTCTTCACAGAAATTGAAAAATCATCCCAAAATTCATATGGAACAACAAAAGACCTCAAATAGCCAAAGCAATCCTGAACAAAAATAATAACACTGGAGGCATTACATTACCTGACTTTAAACTACATTACAAAACTATAGTAACCAAAATAGCATGGAACTGATGTAAAAATAGACACATGGACAAGTGGAACTGAATAGAGAATGCAGAAATCAACCCACATACTTACAGCCCACTGGTCTTTGACAAAGGCACCAAGAGCATACATTAGGAAAACTGCATATCCATGTGTAGAAGAAAGAAACTAGACCGATATATCTCACCGATATACCAAAATCAACTCAAAATGGATTGTAGTCTTAAGTATAAGATCTGAAACTATAAAAATCCTAGAAGAAAACATAAAGGAAACACTTCAGGGTGTAAGACTGAGCAAAGACTTTATGAATAAGACCCCAAAAGCACAGTCAAAAAAAAAAAAAAAAGAAAAAGAAACAAATGAGATTATATCAAACTAAAAATCTTCCGCACAGCAAAATAAACAATCAACAAACTGAAAAGACAGCCTACATAATGGGAGAAAATATTTGCAAACTGTACATCCAACAAGGAATTAATATCCAGAATATACAAGAAACAATTTAACAGTAAAAAAACAAACAAAAAACCCCAAATAATCCAATTAAAAAATGAGCAAAGGAGCTGAATAGACATTTCTCAAAAGAAAACATAGAAATGGTGAATGGTTACATGAAAAATGCTCAACATCACTGATCATAAGAGAAATAAAATCAAAACCTCATTGAGATATCATCTCACCCCAGTTAGACTGGCTGTTCCAAAAAGACACAGAATAACAAATGTTGGCATGGATGCGGAGAAAAGGTAATCCTTCTACACTGTAAATTAGTACAGCCATTGTGGAAAACAGTATGGAAGCTTCTCAAACAACTATGGATAGAACTACCATAGGATACAGTAATCCCACTTCTGGGTATACACTCAAAGGAATGGAAATCATCATGTCAAAGGGATACCTGCACTCCCTTGTTCATTGCAGCTCTATTTACAATAGCCAAGATATGGTACTGACCTAAATGTCCATTTATGGATGACTGGATAAGGAAAATATGGTACGTATACATGATGGAATACTTCTCAACTGTAAAAAAAGAAAAAAAGAAAGAAAGAAAAGAAAAGAAAAAATGAAATTCTGCCACTTGTAGCAACATTGATAGGCTTGGAGGAAATTATGTTAAGTTAAATAAGGCAAGCACAGAAGGAGAAATACTGCAAGTCCTCACTCGTAAGTGGGAGCTAAGAAAGAAAGGATGAACAAACAACTACAATAATATGTTGAACTTACAGAATGAGAGAAAGATCTATGGTTACTAGTGGTGGGAAAAGGGGATGGGGCTAGGGAGAAATAGGGTGATGGATACAAAAAATAATTATGATTCATGGTGATGAACATGCTAACAACACTGATTTGATCACATATTGTACAAAAATACTGATAGTCAACTCTGTGCCCCATAGATATGTATAATCAATTATGTTTCAAGAAAAAAAAATTTAAAAAGTTTTAAAAAACCCTTAAAAGAAATAGGTGCTTATAATTTATGACAATGTATACTTCATTTGAAACAGTGTTCTTATAAAGACTGAAACCACAAATATTTCACATTGTTAGTTTTATTTTATAGAGAAAATAGTTTTTCTTAAGCTAATTTTTGTCTTGTATATTAAATTTTGTGAACACTTTAAATTTGTTAAATAATTTCTGTGTGTTTCATGTACTTTTCTAGATATATGTTATCACAATATAGAATGTAACTCAGTTTAAAAAAAATAATACTGTATTATGCTAGTTGCTGACAGCCCTTTTTGTGTACATTTTGTGAACATGTATAAGATAATAGAACATTCTTTCAGTAACCAATTAAATTTCTATTAACATGCGTATTTCCCCAAAGTATTAACTATGTAATTAGCTTTCAGGTCATGTAGAAAATGAGTCATTTCATTTCTGTGACCATTAAGCATGAAAACATTGATAAAATGATATGTAAAGCTATTAATCACATGAATTACTGTAGAAGAATAGAGAAAGCTGAACATATTAAACATGCATCTTGTATAATTTTAAAAATAATTCAAATTTCATTTACAAAATTGAAAATACTGACCCCTATAATAGGAAGTTAATCATTTTACATTAATCTTTTCTGCAGATTGCTGAAGGTAATCTTAAAAATATAACATCCTCACCAATTTGAAATTCCAAACCCGACAAGTTAATTTAGTAGTTTCAGCATTTGTGACCTTAGCAGTGTAGGGTCAATTTAGTGAAAATTGGCAATATCTACACAGCATTGTCACTTTCAATGTAGGTCTGCTTTTTCTGTTTTTTTTTTTTTTTGTTGTTGTTGTTGTTGTTTGTAATTACATATCACAATATTTTAAAAACCAAAAGTGGAGATGTGAGGCCAATTGACAGTTCACGTTTATGACTGAATAGCCCAATCAATGACCGTTGGCAGTCTCTTTTCTAAGAAGCTGCAGGATATAACCATATCCTTGATAAGTTGTAAGTTATGATATGGCACAAAGACATCTGAAAACAGCTTAGGAAAGCAATGTCTTCTGCTCTTTTTAAAAATGTAATTGTTAAAATTGTTCTTTAACTTCTAGCCAGCACTTTCTCTTCTGTCAGTCCTTTTAGAACACTGACCTGATAAATAATTTTTGTTTATTGTTTTTCTTCAAAATGCATCACAAATATTGCTTTGCAGACACCTCATTCACTCTTAAGTTTGGCTAATGAAAATGTTTTTACATATCAGAAATTAAATATTTGCAATACCATTTTGTTTCTGTTTTAATTTCCATGTTGTATATTAATCAATCATAACATCCCTTTATGAATTCCAGATTATCTGCATACCTGTTTATTTATAAACAGCATTCTTATTCATAATGTACATTTGGCATGTACAAATTTTCATCTTTAAATTGCAATCTTGAAACAGAGCTCTAAATGTCTATAAATACTATACAGAAGAAGGATATCAATTCTTTGAGTTAAATGGATAACTTGAATTTCTATTACAAGAAAACATGGCTGTAACTGGAATAGCTAATCTATTCTTTCCTGGAAAATTATCTCATAATGAGATTTGAATATTAATTATTGTAGGGAGTTTCTTGTCTTATAGAAATAGGTTTAAAAATCACATAATTTCTATCATAAAATGTGGAATGCTAAGAAGTTAATAGTGACAAATGATGACCATAACTATTATGCGATTTTATAATTGAGATATTTACAATCATAACAATAAAATAACTATAAAGATGTTAGATGTCATGAATAAATACTCATTTAACAATAACTATAATAACAAATAATAGATAAATTTAATGACCACTTATAATTAGATAGAAAATCATATCCTATTAATAAATCGATTAAGATTTATAAGAACAAAACATAAATGTGGGGTTGGGGAGCATGAACAAAGTTTTATATATTAAGAATGCCCCTCCCCCAATTTCAGTATCTTTCAAGTTCTTTTCTTTAGGGAAAAGCTTGAGGCTATTTCACTGATAGACTGTATAAACATTGAGAATATCAGCCAACCAGTCAGTTACTAACCAACCCTTTCACTAAAGCAAAAAAGTTTATGAAATAAGCACATTAAGATTGACATGAAGTCTTTATTTGTGGCAGCTGACCAGTAAGAAGATTTGAACCCTTGACTCTGGTGTTATGACACTGCACTCTAACCATCTGAGCTAACTGGTCAGCACCACAAAATTGGTCAGTCTTTCAAATTACCAAAGTTTCATTAGGCACTTTTTACTCAGAGTATCCTGTGTAATAAGCTAGTATTCTAAATAAGCTCAGTGTATTTACAATAAAATTTCCCTTGACCATTGTACTGAAACCAAAAGAGAAGTTTTCCATCTGCAATAGCAAGAGCTTTGAATACTGTATAGCCATTCAATTTCAATGATGAACTGGTTATACAGGAGATTTTATATGTATTAGATTGAATAACATAACATGTCTACTCTTGTAGGTCCCAAAATTTAAGTATCAGCAATTTTCATTAGATCAGCTGACAAATAGAAGAGTATCAGACAGGTAGATAGAAAAGTAGATAGATTGATAGACAGTTAGATAGACAGACAGATGGAAATAAGACCTATGTCACATCAATATCTTTTTATTAGATTTAAGTAAGAACTATAAGCTTGTACTGGTATCTAAAAAGCTCTCATGTACCCCTTGTCATCACTTTCACCTCTATCATCCAGGAGTAATAAATCCCTATTTTATGCTAATAATTTATTGCTATTTCTTATAATTTTATTACTTATGAGTGATCCCTATATAACATTTGTTTATGAATTTTTAGTTTATGTTTATGATCTTTTAAGGAATGGATTCAAATTATGCCATCAATATTAAACTTTCTTTTTTTGCACAAGTTTATGTTTTGAAATCCATCCGTATTAATGTGCATAGCTGTGGCTCACTTATTTTTCACTTCAGAATAATAGCCACTAAATCAGTATACTTTTGTCATTATCGAATTGGTAGTTATTTAAGTTGTTTCTGGTTTTTGCTATTATAAATAATACTACTTTTATATGGAGCATGTATGGAAGAGTTTTTAAAGAATGCAAATCTTGACCCTCCCAGTAATGCTAATTTAGACTAAAATTCTAAACAAAGACAGAATTTTAATTGCAATTTATCAGGGATTTTCTTTTCGTCCTCGTGTTATACTCAGTGCCAAGGTAGTTTTCTGTATGGCTGTTTGGAAGTAAGAGAAGGTTATGAACTTATTTACATGGTCAAACTTACACTGAAGATTCAGCACTTAGCATTTCTAAGCCTTCATATAGGGGGAAGTCTCTTTATTCTAGGGTTGATATATTTTGCAAATAAAAATATGGATGCCCAGCGGGAGCCTGCTGAAGAACATGTGGAGCATGAAAACTTCCACATGGTCATGTAGAGGAGGAAGAGGCATGTGGCTTCAGCCCCCTTGTCTCCCAAACCGGAATCAACTAAGAGGAATTCTCCCTTGCTGCAGAAAGAATCTTCTTGGCTATGAGCACTTCCCAGTCGTAACCCTCCTCCTGCTCCTCCCCACTGCAGTTGCCTGTGCCATTGCCTAGTCCCAGAGGAACCATGACCTTTCTGCCCACATAGGAGTTCATCTTGCGCAGTGCACACCACTGAGGTATCCACTCTGCCTGCGCAATGCCAGGCTCTTGCCTTCCAGCCACCTGCATGGCTCCAGCCTTCCAGCTGCCTGTGCAGCCCTTGCAGCCCACACGACCCCATCCACAAGCACCAGTGATGCCCCTCCCACCCAGGCCTAGCTGTCTAGCCACCTGTAGAGCCTCACCTGCCTGTCTGGGCCCTGCCTTCTGGCCACCTGCACAGCCCCATGCACTTGCATGGGCCCAGCCATCAAGCTACCTGAATGGTCCCAGCCTCCACCACTTCACATGATGCCCCCACCCACCTCACCTGTGCATGTCCAGCCTCGCATGTAGCCTCAGTCACTGATATAGTTGCTGGCATTCCCCAGAAATACTGAGTATACCCACAACTACTGAGTCTACTCAGAACCCAAACTAAAACACACCATGCAATGGGAAATATATAACAAATCTATAGGACGGAGTCTCTCTCCTCAAAAGCCACCCCAGAGTAATAGAAGCAAATACCAGTTGACTAGGGATTAACATAGAGATACTAGAAATGTGAAAAATCAAGACAATATGGCAGGGTAGAGTAAGTGGAGGAAAGAATTTTTGATCTTGAAGACAGTTTTTAAAAAAATAATCCAAGCAGACAAATACATACATACATATATACATATATATATATATGTATGTATAAAAGAATAAACAAATGAAGAAAACTAAGAGAGCTAGCAGACCACTTTGAGTGTACAAACATCCTAATCCTTGGGGTTCAGGAGGGGGAGGAAAAAGGTAAAAGCATTGAAAATATATTCAATGAAATAATAGCAGAAAAGTTCCCAGGTATTGGTAGAAATACAGACTTCCAGATCCAAGAGGTTCAAAGATCCCTAAATAAATTCAATCTAAAAAGGTCATCTCTGAGGCACATTGTTGTCAAACTGTCAAAAGTCAAAGACAAAGAGAGAAACCTATGAACAGCAAGAGGAAAACATCAAGTCATTTATAAGGAATTCACCAACAGACTGACAGCAGACTTCTCAGCAGAAACCCTTTAGGCCAGAAGAGAAAAGGATGATGTAGTTAAAGTGCTAAAAGAAAAAAAATGTCTTGAAACTAATGAAAATAAAGACACATCATACCAAAAACCTGTGGGATACAGCAAAAGCAGTACTAAGTGAGAAGTTTATTGCAGTAAATGCTTACAACAAAAGAATAGAAAAATTTCAAATAAACAACCTAATAATACATACACCTCAGTTAGGTAGAGAAACAAGAAAAATTCAATCCCCAAATTAGTAAACGTAACGAAATAATTAAGATCAGAGCTGAATTAAATGAAATAGTGATCCAAAAAAATGATACAAAAGAACAATGAAACAGAAAATTGGGTTTTTTTTCAGAAGATAAGCAAAATAGACAAACCATTAGCTAAGCTAACTAAAAAAAGAAGAGACAGATCCAAATAACAAAAATTGGGAAAGAAAGAGGAGACATTACAACTGATACCACAGAAATACAAAGAATCATTAGAGACTATTATAAACAACTATAGAACAACAAATTTGAAAATCTCAAGGAAATGGATAAATTTCTAACTACCAAGATTAAATCAAGACAAAATATAAAATCTGAACAGACCAATAATAAGTAACAAGATTGAAGCAATAATTAGCAGTATACGAACAACCAACAGACCAGGATCATATAGCTTTCCTTCTGATTTCTACCAAACTTTAAAGAGGAATTAATACCAATTATCTTGAAATTATTCCAAAAACTTAAAACAGAAGCCATTCTCCCAAACTCATCCAATGAGGCCAGCATCATCTTGATACCCAAATCACATAAAGATACAACAAAAATGTGAAACTACCAGCCAGTATCTATGATGAAACACACACAAAATCCTCAACAAATTATTAGCAAACAGAATACCAAAACACGTCAAAAAATTATACACCATGATCAAGTGGGATTCATCCCAAGGATGGAAGAATGGTTCAACATATGCAAATCAATAAATGTGATACACCACATTAACAAAATCAAGGACAAACACTGTATGATTGTCTTAATATGTGCAGAAATGAATCAGACAAAATTCAACATCCCCTCATGATACAGTATCTCAGCAAAATAGGCATAGAAGGAAAATATCTTGACACAGTAAAAGACATATTGGACAAACAGATCACCAACATCTTCCTGAATGGGGAAAAGCTGAAAGTCTTTCCGTTAAGAACAGGAACAAGACAAGGATTGCCACTATCAACACTCCTATTTAACATAGTATTGGAAGTACTAGCCAGAGAAATCAGGCAAGTTAAAGAAACAGAGGGCATCCAGACTGGAAAAGATTGATTCAAACATCCCTGTTTGCACATGACATGATCCTGTATAGGGAGAGAAATGTAAAGATGTTACCAAAAATCTCAGATCTGATAAATGATTTCAGTAAAATTGTAGGATACAAAATCAACATACAAGAATCAGTAGTATTTTTATACTTCAACAATGAACTAAAAATGAATAAAATGAAATCATGAAATCAAGCCCATTTACAATAGCCTTCAAAAAAATGAAATACTTAGGAATAAATTTCACCAAGGAGATGAAAGATCTCTACAAGGAAAACTACAAATCACCGCTGAAGGAAATTAAATAGGACACAAAAACATGGAGAAACATTCCATGGTCTTGGATTGGAAAGTTCAACATTGTGAAAATGTCCATACTACCCAAAGTGATCTACATATTCAATGCAATCCCTATCCAAATACCAATGACATTCTTCACAGAAATAGAAAATACATCCTAATGTTTATATGTAACAACAAAAGATCCTGAATAACCAAAGCAATCCTAAGCAATATAAATAAAGATGGAGACATAACTAACTTTAAACAATTCTACAAAGCTGTAGTAACCAAAACAGCATGGTACTGGCATAAAAGGAGACACATGGTCTAATGGGACAGAATAGAGAAACCAGAAATCAGCCCACATACTTATAGCCACCAGATTTTTGACAAAGGCATCAAGAACATACATTGAAGAAAAGATTATCTCTTCAATAAATTGTGCTGGGGAAACATGACGTCCATATGTAGAAAAGTGAAATTAGACCCATACTTCTCACCATATACAGAAATCAACACAAAATGATTAAAGACTTAAATGTAAGACCTGAAACTGTAAAACTCCTAAAGGAAAACACAGGGGAAACACTTCAAGAAGTAGGACTGGGTAAAGCTTTATGAATAAGACCCCAAAAGCACCGTCAACCAAAGTAAAAAATAAATAAGATTATATCAAACTAAGAAGCTTCTGCATAGCAAAAGAAACAGTTAGCAGAATGAAAAGACAACCTACAGAGTGGGAGGAAATATTTGCAAACTAATGCACAAGACAAAGGATTAATATCCAGAGTATACAAGGAACTCAGATAACTTAGTAATAAAACAAATAATCCAGTTAAAAAATGGGCAAAGGAGCTGAATAGACATTTCTCAGGGGATGATATACAAATGGTCAACAGACACATGAAAAAATACTTAACATCACTCAGCATCAGGGAAATGAAAATCAAAACCACATCAAGATATCATCTTACCCAAGTTAGAGTGTCTATTATCATAAAGACAGAGAATAGCAGAGGCTGTTGAGGATACGGATAAAGAGGAACCTCCCTACACTGTTGGTGGGACTGTAAATCAGTGCAGCCATTATGGAAAACAGTATGGAGCTTTCTCAACTACA
The DNA here is from genome assembly GCF_027409185.1 of Cynocephalus volans. NCBI lineage: Eukaryota > Metazoa > Chordata > Mammalia > Dermoptera > Cynocephalidae > Cynocephalus > Cynocephalus volans. The sequence goes on from NC_084472.1 coordinate 61,280,262, forward strand.
GATAGCAATCCAACAATCCCACTTCTGGTTATATACCCAAAGGAATGGAAATCATTATGTCGAAGGGAGACCTGCACTTCCATGTTCATTGAAGCTCTATTCACAATAGCCAAAAGTTGGAATCAACCTAAATGTCCATCAATGGATGACTGGATAGAGGATATGTGGTGTATATACTCAATGGAATACTACTCTATCATAAAAAAGAATGGGATTCTGCCATCCGCAGCAACATGGATGAACTTAGAGAAAATTATGTCAAATGAAATAAACCAGGCACAGAGAGAGAAATACTGCATGTCCTCACTCATAAGTGGAAGCTAAAAAAATAAATAAAACAAACAAAATTTTTAAAAAGGAAGAAAAACAAGCATGAAACAACAATCAAAATTATATTTTGAACTTTGAAAAGGAGAGAACAGAACTGAGTTTACCAGAGGTGGGAAAGGGAGAAGGGGAGTGGGTCTTAATGAGAAATTGGTAAATGGCCACAGAAAATGATTATATTGTGTAATGCTGAATACACTAATTATCCTAATTTGAGCATCACATGTTGTACACAGGTATTGATGTTCAATGCAGTATTCCACAAATATGTACACTCAATTATGTTTCACTGAAAAAATAGTTAAGAAAAAAATACAAATGCCCCATTAAAGTTTAATTTCAGATAAACACATTTTTTTTTTTTTTTTTACTATAAATGTGTCCCAAATATTGCATGGTGCATACTTATACAAAACAGTTATCTGTTATTTGAATTTCAAGTTTAACTGTGCATCCTTTATCTTATCTGGAAACTCCATTTTTATACTCCCTATCTTAGGAAGTTCTTCGATTTTTTTTATTCTGCTCCTCCTACCTTGAGAGGCCATGAGAAACAAAGGTGAAATTTTTCAGCTTCTGGCAATGCACCCTGGACAAGAGAGAAGTTTTATTTTACTTTCCTTTCTAAGTTTCCGCCTTCACTGAAATTTTTGCCCAATTACTTTTTACAATGTTGTCAGTTATATAATACTGTGAATAAAATTTTGAAATGAAATTTTCTCTAGGTGTTTGTGTGTGCCTGTGTGTGTGTATGTGTGAGACAATGTTTGAATGTCTAGATCATCCCTTACGAAAAATGAAGTTTTTATTCAAACCCTATATTTGCTTATGCTTAATCTGTTGAATGTGTGCACAGTATATCTTGAATATTAAGGGATATAGTTCGTTTTATATGAGAAAGTGACAAAAATATTTTGATTCAACAGAAATATTTCAATGTAAATATGAGGTTTCCCTAAAAAATTGTCTATTCCCTGTATGTTTCTACTTCTGGTACGTTTTACTCTGGTAAATGACCTGAGACCCGGAGACTTTCCACCAGGCTGCTGAGGGACATCACCTAGACATGTAAGTCTCCTCTTCAATCCCTCTCCCCTCTGAGTCCCCTCACCTTGACCTCCCCTACAGCCCCCAAGTCCCTACAGCCCCCAAGTCTCTGGGCAGAGTCCTGTTCTGAGAGACGTCCTCATGTGCAAACCTGTCCAGGTGTTTCCCATTAAAGCTTGTGTATGCTACTGCTACCTCCTTTTCATGGTTTTCCTAGGTCAGCTCCAAATTCATTCACCCCCTACAATTTTCTTCGACGTGTCACCAGCATATTTGTGGGTTCTGCTCCTTCTTCTTCACTAACCTGCTGTCAGTGTCTAAAGTCAGGTGTTCACCATCTTTCATTTGGGCTATTTTTAGTGTCTCTAATTCTCCCATTCTCTAGCCATCTATACTGTCTTTTAGTAAGAGATGGTTTTCAGAAAGTATCTACTATTGAAACTTTTTCACTTACTAAATGACGTCTCTGTATTGACTTGGAGAACATATGTTCCAGAAACCTATGTAAAGCCTTTCATGACCTGCCATCGTACTAGTTTAACAGTCTCTTCTATGACCTCTCTTTTTCACTGTTGAATCCCCAGTGTGTAATGCAAAAACTGGAACACGCTTTTCTGTTTTTTTTTAAAAAAGAGATTTATTTATTTATTAATTGAAACGCATTGATTATACATATTATGGGGTGGGTACGGAGTTATATTTCAAAGTAGGTATAGTGATGGTCAAATCAGGGTAGTTAAAATATTTATCATCACAAAAATTTATCATTTCTTTGTGATGAGAGCATGTGAGCTCCTATGTTCTAGTCATTGAAGAAAATAAAATAAATTATTGTTAATTATACACGCCTAGAACTAATGTACTCCACTAGAACTTATTCTTCCTATCCAGATGGAATTTTGTATCCATTAACAAACCTTCTCTCTCCCTTTCCCAGCCTCTAGTAACCACAATTCTATTCTCTTCTTGTAAAAATTCAACTTTTTTTTTTTTTTTTAGCTCCCACATATGAGTGAGAACATGCGATATTTACCTTTATGGAGCACACTTTTCTTAATCCAATACTTGGCGTAAGGATGAACAGTTATAATTGTGAATAAAAACTTCATAAGTTTTATGCTTGATGTCTGCATGATACGTATGTGCAAGAGACTGAGATGTTGCTTTTCACTGAGCACGTTCTCCTGACAAAAAATTGAAGCATGCATTCCTGTGCTATTATGAAAACCACCTGCTCTCTTTTAAGGATTTTAATATTTATTCAATCAAGTATAAGCAGGGAATAAAGAACTGCCTGAGACAGCATGAACTTCTTTCAGATTATGGGATAAAAAGAATAAGATGCTTCAATGGAGATTGAAAATAATTCTACTAAATAAAATAAAAATGAATTAGATAAAAATAATTTTAAAATATGCTAGAGGGAAAGGAAAATGAAAATGATAAGAAGGAGAAAATAAGACTAAGCTTCCCGATGTGCCATGAGTGATTCAGCTGTACACAATGAAAGTCAAATATCTAAATACACTCGGTGGTCCTTGAGTGGATAGAAGGTTTATACAAGAAGGAGAGAGCTCCAAAGATAAATTGTTCTCAGAGAGAAAGCCTGGGATACTGAAGATTTCATCACACCAAGCGAGGGCAGTGAAGAAAAAAGGGCAAAAAGGTTTTCTGAATAGCCTCCAAATTAATATTTTTTGGACTTACACAGTCAAATAGGTATATGCATATGATTTGCATTATACTCATTAAAATTATAGTGCTCTTAATTATAGAAGGCTTATGTGGCTGGGAATTATACAAAGTATATGATAACATAACATTTATTCCTAGTAATAAAACCAGACAAAAAAGCAGAAAAGTCATAAAAATTCTTAACTTGTATCCTCTTGAACAACTAAAAAATGTAAAATGCAGTTTGTACAAATGCTTGTTTGTGTGTGCGTGTTTGTGTGTGTGTGTGTGAAAGTGGAGGGGGGTTGAATATAACTTCTTCATACAAATTAGAGCCATCAAAAATTAGTTGTCTATGAAATAGTAAACCCTAGAGAGTTTGATCATGCAAACTGTCATAATTTTTGAAAAAATGGCGTTTTAGGTCAGGCCAGGTGAGCTTCTAAGGCCAGCCTCTTACAGGCACTCTAACAAGTTATAGAGTTACAAATTAAACGCTGCTTCTCAGCACATAACCCCTCTATTTTCCTCAATCACACGGAGCAGATAGTGTGTAAAGAGGTTCAGAACATTTAGCCTCTAAATTTTATCAAGGTTATGATGATTCTGGCATGGATCTGTGTGACAGGGAACATGTCTCTTAGCTTTCAGAGGGCATTGGTGTCATTCCGCTTATGTCAGTTGTTGTCTCTTCTTTTCTTTCCTCTTTTGTCTGCAGTTCCTGGCCCTTGGTCCTTGTAGGCAGATGTTGTTTATTACTCCCTGTTGCACAAGATAACCGCATTTAAATACTGATCTCACTTGTGGGACACTTGTTTCTGAATGATTTTTACACCTATCTTTCACTCATGACTTTAATTTATTCCTCAAACCTCTGACACAAAACAAAGAGTTCCTTAATATATATAAAATACTCATTAGTTTTAAAGGGAAAATTATGTTGCATTCTATGACAATCCTAGATGCCCAAAGAATTTTCACAGAAAGAAAAATTTATCAACTGCATTATTTTTAAAAGTTTACATAAAACATCTAAGGGAGGGAAAAAAAAGACTTAAAAATGTTCATCACTCTTGGGAAGGTGTGATGGATTTTTCAGACAGGCATTTCACATCAGAATCAGTCAAGCCTGATGATAATTTTCTTTTCACTGAAACTTTGACACTTAGCAAGAGTTCTGATGCAGAAAGTTTTGTGATAACCATAGAAGAGGTGGATTTTTTGGATCAAAAAAAAAAATGCATGATGGATTTTTGTTTACCTTCTCTCAAAGTTTCCATTAATATACCTTCCTGAAAGCCACTTTGCATGACACAATATAATTTCCCAGAATGTGCAATTGATTCAGAACTCATTTTATTTTCTTACATCTAGCAAAAAACAAAAACAAAAACAAAAAACACAGATTCAGAAGAGCTAGCCCCAAAGATAGTTTAATATTATTTATTTTCTATCCCTTTTCTAGTATATTTAGCTTTTCCTCAATCTGTAATGCTATGTTATTCTGCTTTATTACTTGTGAAATATTTTTTTCTTCAAATTGTGTCGCTTTTGATCATGACGTACATAAGGTATTCTCACACATGAGGTTATACTGTAGAAAATAATTTTTGAGTGAAACAAGTAAACACAAAAGTCTTTTCAAACACAGAATAGCACACATGCAAAACAAACTGCAGATTATAGAAGGTACTTTTTCAGCCTTTTCCATCATCATACACGTGCAAAGCAAAATGCTTTGATTCATACAAACATGACAAAACACTCACATTTTTTTCCCATATATATTCTCTAAGAATGTTATTGTATGATACAGATTGGGGGGTGACTTTGCCTGCATTTATTTATTTATTTATTTTTTGGTGTGACTCTGAATTTAACTTTATTTATTTTTTTATTGATTATGAATATTCATGAGATACAAAGCTGATTGTCACCCCTTGTGCCCAAGATGTGAAGACCAGATCCAACTGGCAGCATGCACCTTATCACAAGTTGTGTTTGTGCCCCTTGTCCCCCACCCAATTACCTCCAGCCTCCCTCCCCTTCCCCCTTTCCCCCTCCACTTTGTAGTCCAAGGTATGTTCTCTCCCTCTGCAAGTCCAACACACCACTGTTGACTTTCTTTCCTTCTTTCTCTCTTAGCTCCCACTTGTGAGTGAGTACATGCAGTATTTATCCCTCTGTGCTTTGCTTATTTCAATCAACATGAGTTTCTCTAGGCTCATGTATGTTGTTGCAAATGGGAGAATTTCATTCTTTTTATGGCAGAGTAGTATTCCATGGTGCATATATACCACAGTTTCCTTATCCAGTCATCCATCAATGGACATTTAGGTTGGTTCCATATCTTGGCTATTGTAAACAGAACTGTGACGAACATAGGAGTGCAGGTATCCCTTTGACATGGTGATTTCCATTCCTCTGGGTATATACCCAGGAATGGGATTGCTGGATCATATGGAAGATATATCGGTAGTGGTCTGAGAAACCTCCATACTGTTTTCCATAGTGGATCCATATGCAGAAGAATGAAACTAGATATGCAGCTCTCACCATACACTAAAATCAACTCAAAATGGATTAAAGTCTTAAATATAAGACCTGAAACTGTAAAATTACTAAGGGAAAATAGAGGTGAAACACTTTAGGAATTAGGTCTGGGCACAGACTTGGTGAACATGAGCCCAAAAGCACAAGCAGCAAAAGAAAAAATAAACAAATGGTACTACATCAAACTAAAAAATCTTCTGCACAGCAAAGGAAACAATCAACAGTGAAATGACAACCTACAGAGTGGGAGAAAATTTTTGCTAACTTTGCCTGCATTTAGAATGTTGAAGATTTTACTTCTTATAGCAAATTGTTTTATGTTGTATAGTTTTAAGTAAAAAAAAAAAGACATTTTTCTATCAATAAATAAGTGTTATTTAAATAATGTCTTGTTTTCAATAGCTGTTATGGCTAAAGTTAAACTGAAAGCAAATGCATACACCCTTTCCTCTCAGCTTGAACCAAATATTAATAAAAGCTATTTCATTTTTAGAGAATCCTAGGTCTATGCAGATTTATATGTGATCACCAGTTACTTGACGATATGGTTTCCAAACTTTTCTTCTTTAACCGCACCACATGGGTGCTTTCCTAACTCTGCATCGTTCCACTGATACTTATTTTTCTGTTGGAAGAGTGCAAGCCTGTTTGGAGACTAAACTTGTTATTTCACGTTCTTTAATAGGAGGACTGACATAAAACCAATTTCAAATCTTTGAATAACACTCTGTAGTACTGAACAAATATAAACCTGGCTCAAATAAGTAAACAAATAAACAAAAACCTGTTAATCAAAACTAATGAAAAGTTTGAAAATTATTATCAGAATAAGCAATATAACCTCCAGTAAATATAGAAACCTGTAGCTAATTGATAGATGATACAGGTTAAAAAAAATCAAGTTATATTTTTGAACAACTTTCACTGGTATACCTATCATCTTTATTTACTGGTTCATATTGTGGAAAAAATTCAAATATAAAGAAATGTGCTATAGTTAAGTGAAATGAATAATACTCTTTTGCTTACAGTTCTCTGTCTTTAAAAACAATAGAATAAGCTAGTATGTTTTATCTAGTTTTTTAATTATTGCTCCTCTTAGCCAAGATTTATGTTTTAGCTACATTGTTTCAATGAATGGATATCATGACAAAACTGAGGAAATGAAGTTAGTCACCCATAGTACAAAAAAGGGCACTTCAAAAATTTCATGAAAAAATAGAATTGAAAGATAATATGACATACCCTCATGTAGCGGGGTTGCAACTTTTGACTTCAGAATTAATTTTCTCAATTGTTTGCTCTCTCAAAATCTGCCGTTTTAATCAATATTCATAAATAATTCAGTAATTTTAATGAAGCATACACCTTTCTTGATGTTATTTACATAGTATCAGGTTAATAGGTAGAAACTAGATTACACCAGAAGCTAATGAGCAACTTAATTATGACTGGTATTTGATTATATTGTGAATACATTTATTGCTTTGTACATCAATTTCCAAAAAAGTTTTAAAATTCTTTTTGTTCTTTATAAGTGTTTTTGTTTTAAATGTCTATTGTGATTTGGGCATTATTGTAAGACACCTGGTTTCTGTTCTGATTTTAAAAATTTTGTCTAAAGGCAAGTTTATTCTGCCAAAACTCCATGTCATTGCATATGAGGATTATTCTCTTCACTGTCTCACTGATTTTAAATGATTTACTGTCACTTAGTTGATCATTTTCTCAGCTCTATCATCTACCATGATGAATTCAAAACTATTTTCTTACTTTGTAAGAAAATAAAATAGTTGTCATGGAAATTTCAAGATAAAAATATTTGCAGAATTATTCTTCTTGTGTGTGTGTGTGTGTGTGTGTGTGTGAGAGAGAGAGAGAGAGAGAGAGAGAGAGAGAGAGAGAAAGAGAGAGAAACAAAATGCTGCTGAGAGTTATTCATAGGAATTTGATCTATTCTAATACCTGCCTTACATGTGTGATGTTTTTCACTGTTCTTATCTTCCCCTGAACATGGTTCAGCTCCCGATTTGTGTATCCTACTGTTTCCTTGATGTATTCATTTTGCAGTCTCTCTCTGAGAAAAACATTCCAATATTTAATACGGCATGGGCTCTGACCACTGAGAGCAGACATTATCTGCAAACAATCACAATGGTCAAAGAACTGAACATCAGCCTTGGAGATAAGAAGATAACTCTCCCTTCATGTCTGTAGCAAATCATGTTTGTGCCCGCTCAGGTCCACTCTAACATGCTGCCATCCCGTCTTCCATCTGTTGTCAGCAGTGACTGCTAATGGCTCACACAGCTATCCCCTCTCTGTTAATGGAAGATCCCTCCTTTGCTGAAAGGCTCTTAATTATTCTTTCTATTTCTTTGGTACATATAAGGTTTTTCATATTATTTACTTATCCTTTGATGGCTTTCAGTAGTTTGTATCTTTCAAGAAATTGGTCTATTTCATCTGAATATCAAATGTGGGCATAGAGTTATTTTTACATTATTTCTTTAATTTTTAAAAGTCCATGCATTCAGTAGTGTTGAATTCTCTTTTATTTATGATTTTGGTAATTTTTTCCACTGGTTGATCTGATTAGAGCTTAATTGATTTTATTGATATTTCCAAGGGAAGGTTTTCATTTCATTGATTTTTCTTTACTGTTTTTCTGTTTTCTGTATTACTAGTATCTCCCATAATGTTTATTGTTTCCTTTTTCCTGCTTGCATTAAGTTTATTTGCTCTTATTTCTCTAGTTTTATAAGGTGGAAACTTAGGTTATAGCTTTTACTTCATTCTTCTTTTCCTGTATATGCATCTAACAGTATTTTCTTTCTGAACATTGCTTTATCAGCATCCCACAAATTTTGATGTTTTATTTTTACTTTTATGTATTTTCATTTTTTTTAATTGAACTAGGCTCAAGCCCATGTGCTATGTAGATGTGTGTTGTTTAATTTTTAAATATTTGGGAGGGACATTACTTCTTGTATTTTTGGAGAACTGACACTTCATTATATGATTCCCCTTTGTATCACTGATAATCTTTGTGGCATTTATTACATTCACCATGTTGTGCAACCATTCTCACTATCTACCTCCAGAACATTTTCATTACTCCAAAAAGAAACCTTGTTTCCTTCAGGAGTCACCTCTCTTTCTTCCCTCTTCCGCGATCCTGGCGATCACTAGTATGCTTTCTGTCTTTAAGGATTTTCTGATTCTGGATATTTATTTAAATAGAATCATTCAATATGTAGTTTTGTGTCTAGCTTCTTTAAGGCAATCGCTGTAGGAAGTATGTGGAAAAGAAAATGTTTGCTAAGGACAAGCTGTTAGTTTGGTGGATTGACTTAGCTTTTTACAAACTGCATTCTGGAATGTCACATTGTTAATTTTACTGCTATTACTAGTTTCAGTTGTTTAAAGCCATACTTAGCCATCATGCACTTCTGTAATATTGCCTGTTTTTATGACCTTCTTTGATGATTGAATCAACTGATTTTTCTTGTAAAACTTCCTTGTCTTGTCAATAAAAAGAAAGGCTAACTTTAAATCGCAGGGGCTCTCCTGATGGGTGGCAGTCCCTCCAGGCCTTATTCATATTACCTTGAGTGAGTCTTTCTTTTTTTTCATCTAGGTTACACAGAGGGAAGTGTATCGATGGTGTCCTTTGAATCACAAGTTTTAAATTTTGATAAAGTTCTATTACATTTTTTCTTTTGTTACTTGATTTTTTTAATGTCAAATTTAAGAAATCATTGCCAAGTCCAAGGTCATGAAGATTTAACTCTATATTTTCTTCTGAGTTTCATAATTTTAGCTTTTACACTTAGATTTCTGGCACTTTTGAGTTAATTATTGCATATCATGTGAGATAAGGGTCTAACTTCATTCTTTTGCATGTGGCTATCTATCTGTCTTAGTACCTCTTGGTGATACTGTTCTTTCTCCATTGAATGGTCCTGAAGACTTTGCAGTTGATCTTAGGTATAACCATTTATTTATTTTTAAGCTGAGTGTTTTTATATGTAGACTGAATATTGAATATTGTAAAGATAACAAATAGATCTTGTTTTTTAATCCACTCGACAATATCTGCCTTTTAGTTGATGTGTTTAGACTATTCACATTTAAAGGGATCATTCGTGAGTTGAATCTGTCTACCATCTTTGGAACTGTCTTCTGTTTGTTTCACTTCGTTTGCTTACAGTTTTCTCCTTTTTGTGACTTCTCTAATTTTAATTGGACATTTTATATGATTCCATTTTATCTCCTGTTTTGTATATCATTTATACATTTTGAGTAGCTGTTTTAGAATTTATAATATACATTTTAAATAATATAAATTTGCTAACAAATAACACTATACCACTTCAAAAGTAGTGCAGATGTTTTTTATCAGAATATGCCCAGTCCCTCCTTCCAATCTCTTGTGACACTGCTTCATTCACTACACTTTTCGATGTGCTATAATTATGAAGTTTATTATTACTAATATTACTTTAAAAGCAGATATATTTTAGGTAGATTAAAAATTTTAAAAAAATTCTGCCTACCTTTATTTCTTCTCTGAGCTAATCTTTCTTTTTGTAGATTTGTGTTTCTAACCTGTGTCAGTTTTCTTCTCTTAACTTTTTTTTAGCATTTTTTCCAGGACAGGTCTTCTCAGAACTTCTTTTAACATTTTTTTCCAGGGTAGGTTTGCTGGCATGCATATTCTAAACTTTGTTTGCTTGAGAAAGTCTTTATTTATTTTGATTTTCCTGGATGTAGAATTCTGCTCTTTTTTTTTTTTTCATTTTTTTCTTTTAACACTTTAAATACTTCATTGTCTTTTTGCTTGCATGGTTTCTAAGAAAGTCTACCATAATGCTTACATTTATTTCTTCATAAGTAAAATGTTTTCCCCAACTGACTTTTCTCAAGATCATCTCTCCCTTGTTTTTCTATCATTTAAATACTTCTGCCTAGGTTGGTCGTATGTGTGTGTGTGTCTATGTGTGTTTCATATTTGTTCTGCTTTGTATTTTCAGAGCTTTCTAGATGTGTTCTTTAGATCTGACATTAAATTTTGGAATGTTCTTGGCCATTGTTACTTAAAATATTTCTTTGGCTCCATTCTCTCTCTCTTTTTCTTTTACTATTCCAATTAAATCCTATGTTATGCCTTTTAAAATTTCACACATTTTTTGAATGTTATGTCCTTTTCCGATACTTTTTTTTTCTTTTTTGCACTTCAGTTTAGGATATTACCACTGATACATCTTTAATCTCACTGATTCTCTGCTTGATCATGTGTATCTACTAATAAGCATATTAAAAACAGCTTTCACTTCTTTTAGAGTGTATTTGATTTCTAGCACTTCCTTTTGATTTTTTTCTTATACTTTCCATTTTTCTGCATATGTTACCCATATGCTGTTGTATGTTGTCTACCTTTTTCATTAGAATACTTAATAAATTATAAATTGCTATTTTAAATTCCATGTCTGATAATTCTAACATGGCTGAATTGTTAGAGTCTGGTCATATTTGAGTCTGGTTGTGATACATACTTTCTGTCTTCATAACTATTTGTTTTCTTCCTTTTGTTATGCCTTGTGATTATTTGTTGAGAGCAGGACACACAATATCAGCTAATAGAAACTGAGCATGTAGTAGACTTTAGTGTGAGGATTTAGGAGTTGACTTGTGTTTAATGTTTGTGGTAGGTTAGGCAGAGAGGCTCTAAATTTCTCTACTATTCACTTTATTTCTCTTTTCTTTCTTGGTCCTTTCCTATATCCTGCTTCTGGGAGAGTCTGTATTAGAGCCTTTTCTGCAAGAATCCACTGTTACTGTACTGGAGCCCTGTTGCTGTGGTGGTAACGTGTGGGGGGTACAGTGTCTTGGAATACTCTGATTAACTTTGATTCTTTTAGTGGTCCTGTGTCTCAATGCCAGGACTTTTACAACTTTTTTCCCTCTTTCCTTCACTCACATAGTTTGCACCCCTACTCTTCTACTCTTTTAGCTGGCTATCCTGTTCCCAATATCTATTTGTAAAGCCCTATCTCCTGTTGAATATTTTTCCTCCCTTAGAGGAGACAGAAAGGCTGGAGGGAGCTGGAGTGCGTAGAAATTCCCTTCAGCCATCTGGATAGGTTTTTAGAAGTATGCTCTGATGAATCTGGTAAATTATTTTCCCCTAGCGTATTAGCTTTTACTATAGAGAAGGCTCTGGGCATATTTCACAATCATTATTATTCCTTATCCCCCTCCAGAGCCACAAAGAGAACATTCCCTGATCCTCACAACAATAATCTGGTGGGATCCCTGGAGTGAATGCCTAGGAAAATGTGGGAAGTTTCCTAAGACTATAGGAGTTTCTTATTTTTATGCTAATATCAAATCGGCATCCATCAACTTGTCAAAATTACCATTTAAGTATTTCTACCAGTTTATTACTCCAGTAATAACTGGCTTCCAATGTAGATAAGCAAATCTCAACTGCTGGAGCTCTATGAGTGTACCGGCCTCTCCAGATTTTGGGGTGGCAGTTTGCCCTGCAACTTAATTTATCTGATGGGTTTAAGAAAAGACATTGATTTTCATTTTGTCCAGCTGTTTATTTTTCATAGTAATGGAAGAGTCAGCTTCCAAAATCTTCACGTGTTATTGTTGAAGTCAGAAGTCTTCAGCTACATTTTAAGTATAACAAACAGTTCTGTGTTTGGAAGAAAAGAATTCTTCAGAATCCTGAGTAGTCTATTGATTCTCCAGTTGGGTGTTTCTAAGGACTTCAGACACTAAATCCCTCTACCACATTGTGTATCTTGGATCACAGGCACCAAAGTATAGTGCAGCTAACATCACAGTGTGGAGCTGTTGAATTGTTTTGTCCTGCCTGGAACTTATGAGAAACTGGCAGCTTTCTTAGTCTATGAAAAAGTAGATAGAAGCTGTGTTCGCAAGTTAGCATGTGTTGCCTTCAAAATGTATAAACTTCCACCAAACTCTGTGCCTTTTTATTATTAAAAGAAGGTATAAAGTGAAGCATCTTAACTTTTATATTGAAGTGAAGTGCTGGCTTGCCCTGGGTAATTGCAAGTTTGAATACTTCACCAAATTTGGGGCTTCTCTTCTACCATCTGTCATTAATCTGTTAACTGAATGATATTCTTTGGAAGGTTAATATGATACCTTCCAAATATTCATGTATTCATGTGGTATAAAACCCCTTTTTACCACATGAATACAGAGAACAGTAGATACAAAATACTCCTGGTCCAAAGAGCAAATATTTTCTTCTTTTGTTGTCATGAATTGGCAACATGCTTTTGATCTGTCCTCCTCATGTGTATGAGATGAAAATAGTAAATAAAACAATAGCTGTATGTCAAGTGTCTGAAGCCATGCTTATCTGCTCTGTTAAGCATACAACATCAAGAAAAGCAACAGCAACTGAGATATGACCTGTTTACATTTATTGTTGTCTACGACCATTGAACATAATCCAGTGTGTCTGCAGTACTCAGAAAGGTAAATTAAACAGGGCTATGATGAAACCTCCATCTTTACATTTTCTAAATATTTGAAGGTACACTAATTTCTGTGACCTTTCTTTGGATTTGTTATCACTGGTGTGTGTGTGTGTGTGTGTGTGTGTGTGTGTGTGTGTGTGTGTGTGTGTGTTTTCATGGTCATTCATTTGATGTTTTGTGAGATAATAATCTTTATTTCACAGGGCAAGAAATCAATATGAGGCTTTACCTGCTGCTTAGAATATCTATTCCACTATACTTTAAAATTGAAATAACTGCAGGGTAGTTACTTTAGTTTCTTATTGTTATAGTATACTTAATTTGAGGCTTAAAACAATGAGAAAAATATTTTTAATTCTGGAAGTCAGAAATACAAAGTGGGTCTTATGAGGCTCAAATCAATATCAAAGGGTGTCAATATCAATGCAAGTTCCTTCTTGAGGCTCTGAGGAGAATATCTTTCCTGTCTTCCCAGCTCCTAGAAGATGCCTGCGTTGCTCGGCTGAGACCCTGCGCTGCTTTAGCCTCTGCTTCCAATATCCCACCTCCTTCTCTGCCTTTGACTCTCCTGCTTCGTCTTTCTCTTATGAGAACTCTTTTGATTACACTGAGACCACATGATAATCCAAGACTATTTCTCCGTCTCAAACTTTTTAATTTAGTCACTTCTCATAAGTCTCTTTTGTCATGTAAGGTAACATATACATGGGTTCCATAGATTAGGGCACAAACTCTGGGTAGGAGGCATTTTTCTGTCCACCACAGTAGTCAATGGGTCCACTGATTTGGGATCCAACTCCACTTATCACTGGACCCTCTACAATTCCACTGTAATTATAAAACCAAAGTGGGATTCCAGATCTCCTAGTGTCAGTGCCACATCAGTCCCTGTATTCATCAGACCTTGAAAATCCGGGGATTCTACTTTCTCAAGTAACACATGCCTCGATGAGTGGCTTCAGAATCTCTTTGGGAAGAAAAGCATACTGAATATATTTATTACGGCTTTGCAACATCTCACCTCAAGCTGATTGGCCTTTTCTTCATTCTGCATCAGTAAACTGACTTAAATCTGGAACCTGGAGGAGGGGCCATTATTTACATTTTAGCAACTGACTCATTAACCTCCTGTTTGCCAACGTTCATTTTAGTTTTATTATACAAATCAGGCAACACTGCTATTAGCTATTTATTTATCTCAGTGCTAGTGACTTCAAGATCTAACACCATAAACTGTTGCAGGTCAAGAGATTCTGCTTTCTACCTAGGACTTAATGCTTTTTGAAATATGTCCACCTTGCCCCTAATCTTAATTGATGCCACTTCCTCCTGTCATGCAGGGACAGGGGCAGGTGGCATCATCCTTTTTTGGCTTGAGACTCTACCTCTGTGGAAGAATATCTAGATTCTAGAGTAAAGCCACTCTTGAGTTTCTCAGAAATCCCAGTCCATTCTTTAGCATTGCCTTCTTTTTTGCCCTAATAAAAATAGAGTTCTCTGGACCATCCAGATAAATTTATGAGACTAAATGTAATCAATCAAGTTCGTTCAGGTCAACTATAACAAATCAAGCCTAGCATTCCCACTTCATGGAATTATATCATGCTTTATTTAACACTGATATGAGGAAGTCCTGGTTTGTCTATTTAGTTTAATGAGGATTTTCATTGAGTCCATGCTTTAAGAAATCATCCAGTAAACTATTGATACCAGCTTTAGGTGTTTTTGCCAAAATACTCAACTCTTGTGTGAATTCCTTAGCCTCAATATGCAGCCCTAATATTGTACATTCTTAAGATCCACTTCTAATATGTTTTTCCAAATCCTGCCTGTATACGTTACACAGGTATGTCTTTGTTGACAAGATCATTTCATCCCAGAGCAAGGTTTATTTTCTATGCTCTGGCTAAACTGAGCTACAGGCAGTGGCTTGCAGCAATGAGGGAAGAAAACTGAGGGATCTTTTGGAGAACAACCGTCATTTACAAGGCACTTGCTTCAAGTGTGATTATCTTGTGGTCCATAGGCAAGGAATAACTATTCTCCTCCAACAAGGGAAAAAAAGATATTTCAGGGAAATTTGGTGATTCTACATTTTCAGGTATCAACGTGTCCTGTAAGCAATAGAATTTGGAGAAAATTCTGTAAGCTTCCGACTGGATCATGAGTAGAAACATGAGAAAAACATACCTTTCTTCTACAAAAATCAATTGTATAGAAACATCCATCTTTTAAAATTAAAATAAAAATAACAAAAACAAACAACATTTAAGGAAAAACACTCTAAAGAAAAAGAAAATATCTTAGTGGTTAAGTGAAGATGTATATAGCTGATAATATATTATCAGTGTAGTGGATTAAATTATGTTCCCCCAAACTCATTGAAACTTGAACCATGTCCCCCAAGTTTCATGTATTAGAAATTTATCCCCCACTGTGACTGTTAAAAGGGTGGAAAACACTATTACGGTAATTGAAAGGTGGAACCTTGAAGAGGTGATTGGATTGTAGGACCGTGCAGTAGAGGATGGATTAAAAATGGTGGTCAGGGTTGTGGTTCTGAGGGCTTTAAAAGAAGAGGGAAGTCTGTCTCTTCCTCTCTGGTCTATTTCCACCGTCTCACAATGTGAGACCCCTGCGTCACTGTCACCACCACCAGATGGACTTTGGACTTCCCAGCCTCAGAAACCGTAAGCAATAAATTTTGTTTTCTTTATACATCACCCAGTTCCATGTATTTTGTCATAAGCAACAGAAATAGGCTAATGCAATCAGTAATAGAGAAATAATGTAGAATCATTTATCCAATCCTAATAATAAACTTATACACTTCAGTAAAATCTCTCACAGAATAACGGGACAGGAGTAACAGATTAAAAAGTGCAGAAAGAAGTTAAAAGATGTAGAGGAAAATGAGTCGATATCAAGCTGAATTCTAAGTTTTCTAAGATGGCTACTAGAATAATTTGAGCTGATATTTAAATGTTTGGATTGACATAATTGAAAAATGCCTTTTTAAAGTGGAAATAAGAGGGTTTGCTGACCAGAAGATGGTAAACTCTTTTAAAAATACTACTTAGAAATAATTTCAAACTTGCACAGAAGTTGACAAAGAATAGTCAATAGAACTTCATGTGCACTTCACAGTTTTAAGTATTAAGATTTACCCGAGATTTGTTTTACCATTTTTTCTCTTACCCCACTTCTCTTTCTCCTTCTTTCTCTCCTTCCTGTCTTCACTCCTTTCTTTTTCTTTCTTCACTTTTCCCTCTTTCTCTCACTCATTCCTTCTCTGTCTGTATGTATACAGAGACAAATAAATCTATGAATATATCTACATATATCTATAGATAGTCAGAAAAATGTGAAGGTAAATGACATATACTATGACATTTTAACCCTAAATACTTCAGCATTTATTTCCTAATAATAAACATTTTTAACATAACAGTACGGTCATCAACTCAGTCAATTTGAAATTGAAACAGTACTTTAATCTACTGTTTGTATTCCAATTTTGTCAGTTGACCCAATAATGTCATTTATAGCATTATTTCTCCTCTAGGACAGGATGCCCCATATACAGGTAGGTATTGCATTTTGTTGCTGTGTCTCCTAAGCCTCTTTTCATATGAAATTTCATGTAAACTTTTGTCCTTTATGTCATCAGTAATTTTAAGAATGTAGTCTCCACTTCCTTTTTGTTTAATAGAAGTTTCCTCCTTGAGAGTTTGTGTCATGTTTCCTGGAGATTAGATTTATGTTATGCCATCTTTATTGGAATACTTCATAAGACATATTGTGTTGTTTTAGGACCTTTTGAAAGCCCTGCTTTTTTTCATATTTCTCCCTAAATTTAGCATCCAATGATGATTCTTGCCTGAAGCAATCTTTATTATGAGGGCTGTAAAATGCTAATTTTTCTAACTGTGGTACTCCCTACATATTTGTCAGTCAACTTATGGCCTTGTACTCTAACCAAGACTCTTCCCTTTCTTTTTAAATTATTATTATTATTATTATTATTTTATTTATTTCATGCCTGTATAGGCTCAGAGCTTCTGATATTATTCAATCATTTATTAGTGTACTTAATCATTTTGGTTTTCAAATCATCACAGATTTGGCTTTGGGAGCCGCTTCAAGTTGACTTGATTGCCCTGCTGAAATGGTCCTATCATAACTTCTGGAACAACAACAACAAAAAACGCCCCCCACAAAATAATGGTCTAGGCTCACATGTAATGTACCCTGCCCAGACCGAGATTCATCCATCTCTCTGAGGAGACCTTGTTATTTTATTAATGGGAGATAGTATTTTAGAGAATAAGATCTTGACCTTAGTGGGCTTGCTGATGCAGAGGTGTCTTTATTTATTGGCCTGATTAGCAGATAGAAATCGGAAAAGATATGCGCACATGTTAAAATGAATATACATGTAAACACATAACTAAATATATGAGGGTACTTCAAAAAGTTCATAGAATGATTTGTGTTATCTTTTAATTCTATTTTTCTGCGAACTTTTTGAAGAACTCTCATTTATGCACATAATCACGTATATGCACGTACATATCCATATTTTAAAAATCATGCGTTCTTGCCAATGAACTATCAATTCCCAGATGGATCCTTCTTACCTTCCCTAAGTTTGTATATGTAAATTACTTCTTCCAAGGTGAGAAGCCTGGCTACTGGCAACATCAGAACGATTACTAATTTGTCCAAGCCTGCAATGCATTTAGAATGGTTTCAGAATTGCTTTGTCCTTATATCCTCAACAAATCAAACCAATAAACCATCAGACAAAAAAAAAAAAAGGAGAGAATAGAATTTTGTTTTAGTTTTCATACTCTACTTCCTTATCAAGACTGAAGGTATATAGTCAAAATAATTAGGCTAATTTGTTTTGATTTGTTTGGGTTTTAAGTTCTTTTTGTTTCTTCCATTTCTTTTTTATTTAATTTTGTTGAATTTGTAGAACATTAACTTGTATTTCAAAGTCAAAAATTATGCAAGCAGTTACACTCAAAAAGAGTCATTCAATTATTCTTTCCTATGATTTTCTTCTATACTCACTCATTTAAGAAACTAACTTTATGTTTTTAGCTTATATCTATTCTATTACATTTAACAAAGATAAAGATATAGATATATTCTTTTCTTGTTTTCCATAGTTTCTTACATTGATTGAATATACTTTATATGCTCTTTCAAATTTTGCTTATTTCACTTAATAATGTCCTGAAAATTAATCTGTTTTACTTCATAGATATATTCTTCATTCTATTTTATCAGCTGTGTAGTACTTTATAGAGTGAATATGCCACAGTTAATTCAACCAATCTATGTTTAGACATTTAGGTAGTTTTCTGTATTTGGTATTTACCTCTTGTATATGTACTTTTGCATTGTTGGAGATGTCATCAGGGTAGATACCTAGAAGAATGATGGCTTGTAAATACATATATATGTAGCCTTGTTAGGTATTGCTAAATTCTTTATGTAGCAAAGCACGGAAATGCCTGTGTCCTCATACTCTCCTCAACAGAATGTGGTGATAAAGCAGTATCTTTGCATAGCTTTAATTTGCAATTTTTATGATAAACTCCTAAAATGTTTCAAATGTTTAAAGGTCAATTTGTTTAAAATATTTTTTAAAAATTTTGACATAGTTTGAAAATGAAACTAGATTTCAAAAATAGTAGAGTTCATCTAGCTTCCATTAATTAAAATAACTTACAAAACTATTTTATATTAGAAAACCAGGAGAGAGTAACATTAGTACAGTAAAATTAATTGAGATATAGATCTTATTCAGTTTTCACAAGTTTTTTATGTATACTTTTATGTACATGTGCATGTGTACACGTGTGGTTCTATGAAGCTTCATCACATATGTAGATTCAAGTAACCACCAAAATCAGAATTTATAACAATCTCATCATAACAAAGAAACTCTCTTGTGTTACCTGTCAATGGTCATAACATTCCCGCAACTCTATATCCTATTAACCACTTATCTATCCTTTATCAATAAAAATTTTTATTGTAAGAATGCTACATAAATCAAGTCTTATGTTATTTAAACCTTTGAAATTTTTCACTTAGCATAATATCCTTGAGATCCAGCCAGGGTGTTCCACATACCCATAGTTTGTTTCTTCAATACACCTGACAGGAAGGGTAGTCTCAAGGAAGGAAAATTGAAATAAAAAGATGCCAATTTTTACCAATTAAAGTCCAAAATCATATGACTATGTCTGCACATTGTTGGGCTCCTCCCAGGATCTTGACAGTAGCAGGACATCTTCCTCTCACCTCTCCTGTTGTTGGAAAGTTGAGTGCTAATCCCATGTAGATTACTAATACCGTGATTTGCCTAAGTGAGAATTGACTTTATTTAATTCCATGCTAAATGGCAAAGTTTTACTTATTATAAAATGGCCATCTAGATGAAAAGTCATACAACCATTTAAATGTTATACTGAGAAAAGTAAATTAAAACAGTGAACATTAAAGAACATTGGTGTAAAACGAAAATGTCAACTATACCAGTCTTGAGGAAATAATTACTCTAGTAAAACTTTCCTATTCTTTGTAACTTTGTCCATCATTCGTTTACATAAAAAACGGTTTTTTTTAGCTTATTGAGTTAACTTTGGCTTACCTTTACCCACTAATTTGTAAAATTAACAACTTTTAAAATCTGGACAAATCTGGATGTGTTAAATGAAAAAAAAAATGGTTTTGGTTAATTTAACCATTATAGAGAGAAGTTTACTCATCACATTTGTTATAAATGCTGTCCAAAGATAGGATAACTGCTAGAAATTTGAGGAAAAAGAATCACAGAAGTATTTAACACAAAAACTACTTTGAGTAAGACTACACTCAGGTAGTTATCAGGCAGAAGCTTCATGAGAGCACCACAGTCACATATGTTGATAGCCAAGAGGAAAACAGTGCTCTGTTACTAATTAAACAGACCACATCTTCCTTTTCTTTTTTTCTGATTTAAAAAAAAAATTTTCTAAGTGTATAAAACTTCTTAAAAGTTTCTGGATTTTGTGACATAGACATTAAAGGTAAGTCAATTTTACATAGCCAATGCATCCATTGTCCTGTTATATTTAATAATATAATACATTATATTTAATATATGTCAAATATACTAATTTAGTAAGCATTAAACAATTTCTAGAAGCATAATATAAAATTTATGAATCTTTTTAATTACTATTTACCCATTATATAACCATGTTGACATTTTTTATCCCTCCCGGAAATAATTGGTAACACCAAATTACTGTAACAACAACAACAAAAGAACCCAACAAAACTGAAGCAATCATCATATTCAAGATATTAATTAGTATGACCAAGATATTTAATTTGAAGCAATATTTGCCTGAATACCTAGGAATGAACTGAGTAAATTTAACTTAATCCAATTTAATTCCATTCTATTAAATTCTATTTTAAATCTAAAAGATAGTACTGCCAGTAATAGCCAACCATATTTAAGGTCAGATTGCTCTCTTTCTTTTATTCTGTGATAACAGTATTTATTTTAGTATCTCTTTCAAGATTCTCTTGCTTTGTCCCACTTTCATTGTTGGAGGAGCATTCATTATGATGCATCAAGGTTAATTCTATGACAATTACTTCTTTAAATTCATTGTTCTCAGAAGACAGTTTAAATGGCTTTAATGATTCATACCAAACTATAATTAAGCATGATAATTGTGATATATTTTGTTCTATAGGATATAATTTCCCAAACTTGAATGGTATAGTGTAAATCAAGAATGCACATTGTGGTTGATGACATATAAAAATCCTGCCTCCTAAGAATTATGAAGATCCCTAGTATTTAATAAATGAAAAATAAAATTATTATTTAGTATGCTGTTGCCAAATATCAAATTTAACATAGGAGACATAGACGTTTAGAAGGATTGCCTTGATTTCTGCCTTTATGATTGTTAATTTCTGCTACCTCTCCTTCTATATCCACCTTTAATATGATTGCATTCCAAGGCTCTGTATCTAATTTCTGTCTGTTTTTTGCTAGATTTCTTTATTTGTTATGTTTCACATGCCTAGAATTTCACTAGTATTTCTTGTGTCATGGATTATAAATTTACCTATCTGCTCATTTTGAGCTCTAAATCCATATATCTATTACTCTAATAGATGTTCTCTCCTGTACTTTTACAATTGCCTTAAAAAACTCCTGGTTCTTCCTCCTCAGAATAGTACCCTTCACATTTATCCTTCTTTAAGAAAAAAAAATCAAACCCTGATGATTAATGTCCCTAAAATTATACCCATGTATATTACCTATTTAAAACTCTTCCATAAATCTCCACATTCTTAAATAGTTATCTCAATAAAGCATTTAACAGCCTTTACAGTCTACCTTTAACCACCTCTGAATGTAGTCTCTGATAGTTGTCTATCAACATGCTAGCCAGAACATAAACATTCATCTATGACTCAGACACATTTCACTCTAACTTCATTTTATTTAGTCAGCTAATGCTTAATAACCTTCCCTTTTTATTTCTTTTGCTTTTCATCTATATTTGAAAGCATTGCCAGTATTAAAAAGAAACCACATGAAATTTTCCCTGATCATTTTTCCAAATAAGTTTCACGCTCATCTTACTTGACATTGTACAGATATAATGTAATTTTTCACACTTCGATTTCCTTCATCTTTCTTCTTTAACACAAAAATAAACAATTGTAGAATACAGTCTTATTTTGTTACTCCATAGAACCTTTCATATGTTTCTTGTCATTAACAAACTCTTAGAAAATTCCAGTGGTACACTCATAACAACATACATATAAATATGTAGAATTTGTGGTGCTATGCATTTGAGCATATGCATGAATTTGAAATTAGCAAAAATAAAACAACAAAATGCATAAAATCTTTTATTCATCAAACCAAAAACCTGCACCAGTGGACTTTTTTTTTCTATTTCTATTTCTATTCCTGTTATGCAAATTAGCATTATATGTTTCTAGATTCCTCTTTTACCCAAATTTTTGAAATTTCAACTTTTACATTTTTGCAAATTTTAGTTTTTAGAATTAAATTCATCAGAAATTGAAAGTCAGATTATTTAGGTCTCTGTATTTTAAAATAGATTCTTAATTGGTGATACAGAAAATTTACTTTAAGAAAAAGTTTAAAACAGCTATTATTTATCTATATTTACTCATTTTCTATATTATGAGATTACAATTTAAAATTTCTTTTTTGCATTATGGCAAGCCATCTTTAAAATTTTCTCATGGGTATATTACTTAATCTACACAATTTTGTGGGTTTTTCCCCCTAGATTTTCGAGGTCTACTCAAATACAACAAAATCAATTTTAAAGTGTGCAATTACATTAGTTTTGGCATGCACATCCATTTATAATGCCTGGTTTTGAAATATGTAGTGCTCATTGAGTGTGAGCACCAAATGGTTATTGTTCTAAGGTGCAGAGAAGGCCAAACACCAGATAAATAAACACTGTCCACTGCTGTGAAAGAGAGCAAGTACAAGGTAGTCCAATTAGATTCCTGCTGTTTTTGAACATATTTTCTGTTTGCTCACATCCAAACTCTTGTTTATTTTTTTCCCTCTGTCAGAATCCTCCTACCACACTACCCAACTGTCAGAAAGCTCCCTATCTGTCAGTGTCTAAATCAAATCCCAGCTAATCCTCAGAGTCCTCCTTTCTGTTCTTATTGAGGTGTTCTGTAATTCTTCAAGCTCCCACGGAGTGTTAGCTAGCTGTTTTTTTGTTTGTTGGTTGGTTGGTTTTTAAGGATTTACCAAATACTATTTTGGGGGGAAACAGTGGATTTATGATGTCTTTTTCAATGGAAATAATTTTGTAATTGCTATAAAAGAATACATATTTAATTTTTTTACATGTATTACTGTTCATACGAAAAATATGTGGATTGGTGTATTAGTCAGCTTGGGTTGCCATAGCAAAAAACCACAGGCTTAAACAGTAAACATTTATTTCCTCAGTAATGCAGGCTAGAATTCTGTGATCAAGGTGATGGCAGGCTAGGTTTCTGGTGAGGGTTTTCTCTCTGGCTTGCAGAGACTGTTTTCTCTGTGTGTCCTCGTGTGGCCTCTTACAAGGACACCAGTTCTATAGGATTAGAGCCCCACCCTTCTGATCTCATTTGACTTTAATTAACTCCATAATGACCCTATTTCTGAATACAGTCACATTTGAGGCTACATGTGAATGCAACATGCAAATATGGGTGGGGTACACAATTCAGTTCATATCTGCTATAGGATCACCTCACCATGTATTCTATTTTTGGCTTACATATACTTTTATCAAACAACCTTTTCTAATCAGAGAGTCATTAAACCAGAACAATCTTCCTATTATTTCTGAAATGGCCTGTCATGTAGAGTGACAGACTTTTCCAACTATGCTTTGTAGCAGTTCCTGCTGGACCACATGTCACATTCTACTCAATCAATATCTTAGCTGAGACCACTAGTGATTAAAACATATTCTATGTAATCTAGAAGATAAGCAATACTGGTATTCAAAAATAATTTTTTGATTTAAAGGAAATCCGCAAGTGATAATTCCCATAGCTTATTGTGATAATATTGGAATACCAAAATTGGCAATATATCTTGAGAACAGCTGATATTGCTTTTATTTTTTATTACATATATCTATTACAATTCAATATTATTAAGTTTTTCTTTAGTTATTTTGCATATTCACAAAATAATGCTCCTTCAGGTTTATCAATTTATTTTTTTAACAAAAATTCTGAGAAAGAAGGACATAGATATATCCCCCAAAATAATTACTTGGGATGTTGTTTGTCTATAAATGTCTATAAAACCAATGTATTTATTTATTTAGTCATGAAATACTGAAGTTTAAAACATACAGTTGATCTTACAGTCTATTAACTTCGTTGATATCAGCTTTAAGAAAACTGAGTCCATAGGCATGTTTAAATGACGTTTAAGACCATATCAACTGGATAATAGTAGTTCCCCTAGTACGACAAAAACAACAAAGTTTGCAATCTCTGAAATACTTTTTTTTTTTAAACTTCATTGCATTTCTCCAATATGGTCAGTGCCTTCTTTCACCTGATTCCTCACCTAAAATGTACTGATTGAAGATATGCTATGATATTTTACACATTCTTTACAGTAAGATTAAGAAATATTCAATCTAGATATGTTCATTAGGTTTGATATGTCCGTTTAAGAATATGAGCAATTTTCACTTCTAGCCACAGTGGAGTAACAAAAATCAGCCTTATTCTTCCAGAAAATTAGATTGACTTTGAAAGAGGAGAGGCATGAGGTGTGTCTCATGAGTGCCCCAGTATAATGTATGAAGAGTTTGCTACTGCACTGCAGGAATAGAAAAGCCAGAGAGATCTGTTGGTTTTCCTGATGTGAAGTAAAGTTGGATGTTCATGGATGCCACAACATCTGGAGTTTGCAGGTGAGAGTAATGAAGAAGAGAGGACTGTAGAGAAAGATAACTCCAGAGATCTGAAGAGGATTTCTTTTAAGCGTGCAGTTGAATGCTGATCAGAGTATGCTAATGAGTAAACTACCTAAGGCGAGGAGAAGACTAGACCTACAGAAAAGTGATCATCTCAAAAAAGCAGAGGGAAAATTCTTCAGAGCTTATAAAGTAGGTACAAGAGTTTTCAGTTTTTCAGCTGAAGAAGGGAAACACAATTATTTGTGTGGTATTAAGTCAAATATTCAGAATGGCTTTGCCTTAATAGTGGCTCAGAACTAGACCTAAATTAAAAACTGTTCTTTTCCCACATAACAAAGTTTAAAACCAAGCAGTGAAAGAATGAAATCATACACATATATTTTAATAGTTCACCAGAACAAAGCTCCAAAATATTACTAGACATACAAAATGGGTAGCACTAAACAAGATAAAATTTACAATGCCAGGCATCTAAACAAAAATGTTCGTCCATGCAGACGAGCTGGAAAAAATACGATCCTGAAGGAAGAGCAAAACCACTGACAAAAATAGATGCAGAAGTGCCTTAGGTGATTTTGAATTTGTAGATAAGTTTGTAATAAAATTATTGTTAATTATTGTAGCCTTTCAGATGACCAGGGATATGTGAAAAAACCACTATAGCTGTCAGGTTTCCAAGAACTCCCCTTCATCATTTGCACTCTTAATTTTAAAGAATCTAAAGAGGTCAAGATCACACTTTGACTTAAGATAGTAAGTATCAGCTTCTTATTACAATACTCTGCATATTTGAAGAGAGTCCAAGTTGATTCAAAAGAATCTTTATATTCTCTGAATAAGAAAGCTTAACCTATCCCTTTGATGATTATAGAATAGTTGAATGGATAAATATGTCACATTGTTACAAAGATAAATATACAATATTGTTGATTAGATAAATTTATCTAAGCAATAGTAACAGAATAGAACCATAGAAACACTAAGTGAATTTATATACAGGTACATTTAAGTCCTTGTTGTCTACTATACCATTAGGCAAAAGAGGAGACATTTATAATTTAATTGGAAAGGTATAATCACAACATTCCATGAAAGTGGGAGAGGGAAGAACAAGAGACAGAACCAGAGAGGGCTGTCTGAAAAGAAATGAAACCAAAAACCAAAGAATGCATGTATGTGCAGCTTCTAGAAGCTGGGAAATTCAAGAAAATTGATTCTACTCTGTAGCCTCCAGAGTGAATGCAGCACTGTTGACATCTGACACTTGAGTTTAACCCAGTGAGACCCATTTTAGACTCTGATCTTCAGACCTTTAAGATAATAAATGTTTATTGTTTTAAGTCATTAAGTTTGTTATACCAGCAATAAGAAAGTAAATCACCTGCTTAGTTATGCTTGTTATGGGTTGAATCGTGCCCCACCTCCCAAATTCCTCTGTTGACGTCCTAACCCCAAGAGAATGAAACAGTATATGAAGACAGAGGCTTTAAAAAGGTAATTAAGTCAAAATAAAGTCTTAGGGCGGATTCTGTTCCAATATGACTGACATCATTATTTTTACCTTGTTTTTTTACCTTGACATCTGTATATTTATTTTTGAGTGCTTTTAACATCCTGTACTGAGACCAAGAAACAGGCAATATCTCAAAAATAAGTGAATATGGAGATGATAGGAAATTCCACAGATGAAACAATCACTAACCAGAACAGCACATTTTATTATTTGGTTCAGGAGAAAATAGAACCTCTTGCCCTCTAAGACCACTGAGCAGGAGTCTGAAAAGCCAATAATAAAAATAGTATAATTGGGAGAATTCAATGAAATAATTCAATGGTGTAATTGCTGATGTCAATATTATGAAATCCTTTTAAAAAAATGTGGAGTTATGTTCATTATACTTTGTTCCCAAGACAAAAAGGATAAGGTTGCTAGAAACTAGTTAAAATAAGTCACATCTTTTAAAATACTGGTTCGATTCCCCAGTTGTCTGTAATGAAAGACCAGTGTACATTATTTTTTAAAATATTTTATGAACTTATAAATTTATACTTTTGTAGAATTAAAATGAATGGATTAGCATAATATAAAATAAATGAATATTTATGAAATACAAGTCAAAATTTTAAGATCATCACAAAGTTATCTTAAAATAAAACTGTGCTTTTATTTTTCATGTATGTGTTTCCATTGTCTGGCAAAATGAATGCATAATACATTTTGGAATTTATCCCCTAAATAACTACCAAGGATTCATATAGGAGAATACTGAGTACCATTTTAAGGAAAACAGATATGTTATATAATTTGAACCATGTATTACATTTAAAACACACTGCAATTAAAGGTGGTTGAACATGCGCATCCACTGAGAGCAACAACATGGAACAAAAGAAGCATTAAAAAATAGCACTTAAGAATCCCAGGTAACATGTATATATACCCCCCAGTTCAGGAGGTTGGTTTTTATTACTTTCACACACCATGAGTGTAAACTGAATTTAGTATGTCACTTACAGCTTGTAATGTTGAACATGTTAGCAATACTGATTCGATCATCACATATTGCACAAACACTGATAATCAATTCTGTACCCCATAAATATGTACAATATATTCTGTTTCAATTAAAAATAAATAAATGAATAAAAATTTTTAAAAATAGAAAATAAAATACTGTTCTCTTCATGGATAGAAAGATTCTTTGATGTCAAGATGTAAGTTCTTCCCAGCTTGACCTATAGATTCAACACAATTCCAATCCAAAACTGAATAAGTTGTTTTGTGGAGGTTAACAAATAAATCCTAAAGCTTATAGGTGAGGCAAAAGACCCAGAATAGCTACAACAATATTGAAGGAGAAAAACAAAGTTGGAGGACTAATATTATCCAACTTCAAGACTTACTATAAAGCTACAATAATATATTTACTTCAAAGCACCATGTTTTACATGATAAATACATATAATTTTGTCAATTTAAAAAAATAAATAAACTTGAAAAAAAACTATACTAATCAAGACAGTGTAATATTGGTGAAAGAATAGACAAACAGATTAATGGTATGGAATGGAGAGCTCAGAATTACATTAATACAGTCAACTAATTTTTGACAAAACAGCAAAGATGCTCCAAGGGGAAAAAAAACAGCCTTCAACAAATGGTGCTGAAACAACTGGATATCCACACGTAATAAAGAATATGTAATAATCATCCAGACACAGACAGTCCTTCACAAAAGTTAACTCAAATGGATCATAGACCTAAATATAAAATACAGACCTATACAACTTCTAGAAGATAACACAGGAAAAAAATATAGGGTTTCATGGCCTAGCTTGGCAATTGCTTTCTAGATGTGACACCAAAGGTATGATCCATGAAAGAAATAATACATAAGCTCGACTTTGACAAGACTGAAAACTTTTGCTCTGTGAAGGACACTGCCAAGAGAATGAAAAGACAAGATATCATCTGGGAGAAAATATTTTCAAAAGACATTTGATAAAGGATTGTTATCCTATATATAGCAGGAACTCTCAAATCTCAATAAGAAAATAAACAACATGGTTTTAAAATGGATTAAAAATTTGAAAACACCTCACCAATAAAGTTATAAAGATTGCAAATGTGCATATAAAAGATACTACATATCATATGTCATCAAAGAATAGCAAATAAAGTCAATGATGTAATACCACCAATCCTGTTATAGTGGCCAAAATTAGGAACACTGACAACACAAAATACTGGCATGGATATGGAACAAGAGAAACACTAAGTTATTGCTGCAGGAAGTATAAAACAGTGCATCCATTTTTGAAGACAGTTTGACAATTTCTTACAAAACTAAGCATATTGCTACCCTATGATCCAGCAATATGCTCCTTGGTACCTACTCAAAGAAGTTAAAAACTTATTTCCACAAAAATTCCTGCACAGAGATGTTTATAGCAGTTTTACTGATAATTGCCAAAGCTTGTAAGTAATCAAGATGTCCTCCAGTAGTTCAATGAATAAGTAAACTCCAGTACATTCAGGCAATGGGCTATTATTCAACACTAAAAATGAATGAGCTATCGAGCCATGAAAAGACATGGAGGAAACATAAATGCACATTACTAAATAGAAGAAGACAATCTGAAAAGTCTACATACTGTATGATTACAACTATATGACATTCAGAAAGAGGCAAAACTGTGGAGAAAGTAAAGTTCATTGGCTTCCAGAGGTTAGGGGAAAAGGAGGAATAAGTATGTGATGCACAGAGGATTCTTAGTGCAGTAAAACTGCTCTGTACTGTAATGGTAGATACATGTCATTATACATTTGTCAAAACACATAGAATGTCCAACATCAACAGTGAACCCTAATGTTAATATGGACTTTGGGTTATAACAACGTGTCAGTGTGGTTTCATCAATTGTGACAAACATGCCACACTAATGCAAAATATTAATATAGGGAAACAAGAGGTCAAGAGGGGGGTATATAGGAATTCTTTGTAATTTCTGCTCAATTTTTCTGATCATCTAAAATTACTCCAAAAAAAAAAAAATCTATTAAAAAAATTCTCCCACACAAGAATTTTGAACTCTAGGCCACCATTATTGTTTTTATTCAGTACATTATTTTTTATGACTACATAATTAATGCTGGACTTATTAAAAATATAAGATAATAGTATACAACTTGTAAATTAATGATTTTGATATTTCATCTTGGAAGCTGCCCAGTAATAATTTTTGAATGCTCAAGGAGCAAGAATATGAGTGGATAGTTTGAGGAATTTTGCCTGGGTTTGGAGGAGGCTTGCCATAGATAGCTTTTAACAAATTTTTACGTTTACCTAGATTCAAACTGACGCTACAGGAAAAGCTGTTTTGAGTTGCAGTACTATTGTACAATACAGATTACTATCATACAGTGGCTGTCTTCTTAATTTCTCTGTAAATCTGTTATAAAGATTTAGCAGCCATTAAGAAAAAAGTCAAAGTGACCTTTGAAAATTAGAAAATTGGATGCATACTCTAATTCAATATTTTTTAATTAAGAAAAATATTGGATGCCTATCTAGATATCCAGAGTTGTGCAGGCATTGAAAATGATGTAATCTATTATTACAAATCCTTTTACTTTGTGGTCCTTTTAGATATCTTTTTATTTATTTATTTATTTATTTATTTATTTATTTATTTTTGTATGTTTTAGCTTTTTCATTAAGTTTCTTGCTATAGTCCTTCAACTTTTCTATACCTCATACTCAGAACTCATATCTACACATGTCAATAACTGAAAAAGTGGGGACTTCTCTTCCTATGACCTTGCTTAAGAGGAGCAAAGAAAAAAATTTCCATTAGACTTCATGAAGCTTCCTCCTTGATATAAACAGAATTGATAAAAACGTCCCTTTCTGAACCAGTGCATGAAGATATGTATAAACCTGATTTCCTCAATCAATCATAAGCAAAGAATATTTGATTACCATGATTTACTTAGACCAAGTGGTGCTCACTCTTTGGACTGAGACAGAATGGATGTTGGGCTATCAATTCAGAAGACTGCTACAGTATGCCACTTACATATATTTATACATGTATATATCTATATATGTATGTCTATGTATTTGTAAACATAGTTTTGTATATATTGCCTACTCACATTTTTTTCAAACTTATTCTTTATAAGTGATAAGGGACATATTATATTAACATATATAAAGTATATATTCAAAACTGTCAGGAAGCAGAATGTTCGTCATAATTATCATCTGATGCTTCTACTCATATTGTAAAACCAGAAGATAATTAACATTTAAGTAAACTGTCGTAAATCTATTTCAGTAATGATGTTGACATATTTATACAGATTTTAGAAAAAAACATTAATTTTATACTCAATGGCTTAAATATATGACGGAACATCAAGAACCACTAATGTCCACGGTTGAATTAATGAAACTTATTTAGCTATATTTTTCATTGTCTAGAACCACTCCTAATGTTAACAGGTCTTAAAAGCTTCTTGAATATTAGATTGCCATTTAATATTCTACCTACCAAAGAAAATATTATATCTCAGGATTCCTCTGGACATATTAAGAAATAATCTTCTCAAAAGATATTTACTCTTATCTCAAGTAACAAAAATTCAAAAAATAAAGGGAGCCAAAAAGGCAACCACTCCTGCACACTAGAGATTAAAAGATCCAAGAACTCATGCCTGTATACTTTTTGCATAGGTATTGTCAAGGAAAGTAAATTAACTACCTGGTCAAGATACAAAACAGAGAGGGTGGGTTTATCTGAGAACTCCTTAGGACTGCAGCCCAGAAGACATAAGTCCAAGAAATCTTCGACGTATGCTCTGAAAGACAAAAGAGGATATTTAAAGGAAAAAGCCTGGGAAAAGGAGGGGGCAGTTACAAAAGTTGATGCTGGTACTAGCACAGGTCAAACAGTCTTGTCATGAGGGATTAGTCGTGATAGTCTTTTAGATGGGAACTTCCGGTCAGGGACCTTCTGGTTTGGTAGGAAGTAGCAGAAGATGGTGATCATCAGATTTGTGGAAGTTATCTACAAAGGAAGTCACAACCTTCATGATGCTGCTGAGTGTAAAGTTTCAGTGTGCTGTCAGTCGGGACATGCTTGAGGCTGAAGCTGAAATGGCTTCCTGGCTCCATTCTGGGTACCTTGATGAGACTGATGTCACTTTCCCTTGAGTATGTTATTCAGATAAACTAACAAATTGCTAAGTCTTTTTTCTTTTTATTTTCTTCATCTACAGCATAAATCACAATCAAACTGGAACCGAGTGAAATGACTACTAAAATAATTGACAAATGGAAGTGTAATAAATATTTTTAAAAGACACCACGTAAGATTAAAAATCAGATTAAATAATTCCAAAAGCCTGAGAAATGATTTCACTTGCTTAACACTTTCTGAAAGAATCAGAGTCCAGTAATCGATAGCATATTCCGTAGAAATTTGGTGGCACAGATGGTATTTTATTTCTTGTATTTTATTTTTAATATATTAAAGCATTTCTTAGTAAGTACACATTTTAAAATGAGACTGTTTTGATGAAGTGTTTGGTAAAGTTGAATGAATGTTACGCTTAAAAGCTGAATATGTAGGTAGAAAACAGCTCCAGAATTTATTAACACAGGGTATTAGTTTCTTATTGCTGCTGTAACAAATCACTACAGACTTGGAGGCTTAAACCAACGAAGATGTATTATCTTACAGTTCTCAAGGTCAGAAGTCCAAAAAGTGTCTTATCTGATGTTCCCATAAAGGTGAGTACATTCTAGAGGCTTTATAGGAGAATCTGCTTCCTTGAACTTTCCAGGTGCTAGAAGCTGTCCACATTCCTTCCTTTACAACCAAGCAAGCATTTACATCACTCTGACCTCTACTTCCATTTTCATGTCACCTTCTCTGACCCTGATTCTCCTGTTTCCCCATTTCACTTTTAAGGACATTTGTAATTACATTGACTCTACCCATATAATCTAGGGTAAACTCCGTATCTCAAGATCCTTATCTATTCACATTTTCAAAGTCCCCTTTTCTGTGTATGTAATTATATTTCCAAGGATTAGGACATAAACATCTTTAGGGACCGTTATTCGGCCTGTTTCACAGTAGAAGTTCAAGCAGATCCCTTTGCCATTCTGAGATCTGAATAGGGGTGTTAATGTAGAATTCAAAAGATTGCTTTGGGGATCAAATGAAATATATCGAAAAGTGCTTTTAAACTGCACATCATCACAACCCTACTTATGATTGTAATCAGAAAAGAACATATTGTGTTTAGCTTAAAATCTGCAACACTCTGTTTATAATCTTTCTTAATTAGGGAAAGAAATAAAGTCTTTGTACTTTTATCAATTTATAGTTCATGTATTGATATTTTTCCCTTAGTAAATAATTATTAAAATCAGTAAATTTGAGCCAGTAATCTCAATTTAGGTGGGGAAGCATATAAGAAAAAGAAAATTACACTTATATATTTGTGACCATTTTTGAAATCTAACAACCTAAATTTTATATTAGAAAATATTTATTAACATCAGCAGCAGAAAAGCCAAAACGAAAAGCAAACAAAAAAACCCACAAAACATAACATACACATTTTTTTTTTCTTGAAGTTCTTCCTGATTTTCCTGAGATTATTACTTAGCTTTGTCCTTGAACTTAGTGCTATCTCTAACAGAAATGTATTTGTGCTGGCTCTGATTTATGAGTCACTGATGAAAGTTACGCACTATAACATATAACATCAAGTTAACATCTTCTTACCTATTTAATTCACAAAGGAATTTTGATGTATAACATATGAACTTTAAATCCAAGGGCAGAAAAGACAATGAGGTCAAAAGGAGCCTGTAGAGTCATTTTTTAATTTCTGTTTCATCATGATTACTGCTATTTT
This sequence comes from Cynocephalus volans, assembly GCF_027409185.1. Taxonomy (NCBI): domain Eukaryota; kingdom Metazoa; phylum Chordata; class Mammalia; order Dermoptera; family Cynocephalidae; genus Cynocephalus; species Cynocephalus volans. The sequence continues at coordinate 61,313,354 of NC_084472.1, forward strand.
TCCCTAGGAAGGATTTATACATAATAGATTTTTTCTTGATTTTCTTTGTTATATCAGTTACTTTATTTCTTTGTTATTCCTATCTATTACTCCCCAAATGATCCCATTTTAGCAGCTTTGAACTTGCTTGTCTTTTTGCCTAAAAACTTCATCTCTATATACCTTTTGGTTTACTCCCATGCTTTATACTGATCTCTGTTTAAATGTCTCCCCATTTTCATTCCACCCATCTAAAATAGCACCCATTGCCTATTGCTTACTATCTGATTTCTCTGCCTTATTTCCTGACACATCATGCATTTATTTGTTTGTTTTATTTTTAATTAATCACACTAAAGTAAAATGTAGTGTATTGAGAAATCTGACTGCTTTATTAATTTTTTTTGTTCATCAATAATGATCCCTAAAGGTGGCTCAATTCATTTGTTGAGTGAATGTGCAAAAGAATAAATCTACAATTACAACTAATTGGCCCAATTGTATTTCAACTGATGCTTCTAAAGTATTTTCAGATGTACTGTTTCCTTTAAATACCTTGAGAATATACCATATGTCATTGTTATACCTTTGTTTAAGGCAAATGCTTTTAAAACATGGAACACAAAAAGAAAATTCAGCTAAGAAATACTTTGAGTCACCGTAATTTCTAGGTTAACATAGGTCAAACTACTAATGTTTCCTTAATTTTAAGCCATTCCTTCTTATTCTTGTTTGCTTTAGTGGAAGGAGAATTATTCACAATCATGTCCTAAACAGACTGGGAGAAATAGGGCAGAGTTAACCCTGCAGTCTTGTACTTTGTATTAACATTTTCATTAGCTCATATGGTTTAATGTCCTTCAGAAAAAACTGCATGGCTCAGTAGTGGGTCTACTTTTTCTAATAACCGATTATATTGAAAATATGATATCAAGTTATATGTCGGATCTAGCTATCATTTCTTTTCAAAATTGAAGTCATTATGTTCCACATCTGTATTCGTCCTCATAATAAATTTTAAACAACACTATCTTAGAATTTCTCTTTGATATTTCATCAAAGTCCCCATTAGCATTTATTAAATTATTAGCAACTCTGAGGTTAACAGGATTATACCTTCTACTCTAATGCATTGAAAATGAATCTAGAGCATGTTGCACCTTTAGCTTAAAATCATTATAATTTACCTTATATAGCATGTTCAAGATATTGCCCAAAACACAAGGAAACATGAAAAAAAAAAAAAAGATTGTTTTTTAGTTTAGGAAATAAAAAGACATTGGATATTGAATTGTGGTCACCTCAGGAATTCTCTGATAGCACTGGGGATTTGTAACATGGAAAGGTTCTCATCTGCCCCGCCAGTGGTGTGGAATATTTAAAAAATTAATATTTAAGCATAGATAGAAATTTGTAAAATTAATATTTCAAATATAAGTGGTTTATTTTTTCAAATTTATAAATAATAATAGTCTTATTTTTCATAAAGAGCTCCTTGGAATTCCTCACTTCCTCATATGAAGGAAGTTTTACACTCACCCTAAACAACGTAAATTATTTACACTTTATTTCCTGGAACTAGCATATACAAAGAAAAAAAATCTAAGAACAAAATGATATTTTCCAAGTATTTTTTTTCTTTCCAGTATTTCTTGATTTATTTGGTAAATGTATGTAATACTCACACTGTGTACAGGGAACTTTGCTGTGTGAGAAGAACATACACGCACACACAGACATCACCCCTACTCCCCTACTTTTAATCTAATTGTGGGTGATGGCTATTTGTAATGAAAACAAATACTTCTAAGCTCACATACTCATTAAATCCTAACAAAAGTACTGACTATGATTATTTTACAACTGGAAAAACTGAGGCAAAGAGAAGTTAAGTAAGTTGCCTATGTCTGATAGCTGGTCAATGGAGAGGATGGAAATTTGACATTATTTTCTAATCTCTTAACCACTACTCTTTTTCTTTTCTAGACCAGTGTTCTAAGACAGATATTTTTATTTTCCTGGGGTGGCACATAATATACTTTTATATTCTGACTGGGAGGTTAGTTCTTCTGAGGTAATCAGAAAATATATAGGCTGAGACTAAAAGAGGTATAAGTGGTTGTAAATAATGGTGAAGGAAACTAACTAATATTGTTCAGAGAGAGGAATAACCAGGAAGTAGCAAATGGAGGCTGGTATATTCAAGGGAATATAGTCATTCAGAATTTGTGGCGTGCAGAGTACTTAACAGCAGGAGGGAGTATTTAGGAAAGCCTGTGCAGCAAAGAATAACAACTCACATGGGCAAAGAGACCTAAGTATGTGCTGTGTGTGTCAATCTTTATTTCATAGGAAAAGGGAGATCTGAAAGTTCATTTAAATATGTGTGATAGGGATGGCTGGAAGCAAGAAGATCACCTCAAAATTATTGCATGATTTAGGCAAGACTTCATTAAGAGCTTGAACTCGTCTCCTCCTATGAGAAGACAGGGATAAAGTGATTTGAGGAATGTTTAAGTGATAAAACAGGCATGATAAGGGGGCTAAAATAGGGGAACTTAAAAAGGTAGAGAATTCAATAACTGCTGCTAGATTTATTATTTTATGCTTGCACAATGACACAAATTTACATCTACCTAAGCTGATAAGAAAGGTGAGATAAAACAAATTACCCGAATCAGAGATAAGACAAGGGAAATCACTTCATATCACAAAGAAGTTAAAAAGTAATAAGGCAAGTTGTGAACACATTTATTTGAATAAATTTAATAACTTAGGTAAAAGGGATAAATTCATTGAAAGACATAAATTACCAAAGCTGAATCAAGATGAAATAGACAAATATGAATAGTGCTATATTCATTAAATAAACTGAGCTCTTAACAAAAAACAATTCCGCATAAAAACGTTCAGTCCCAGCTGGGAACGCTATGGAGTTTATCAATGTATTTTAGAAAATAATGGCTAAGGGAACATTTCAAATCCTGTGAGGCAAGCATTACCCAGAGAAGCAAACCAGAAAACTAGAGAAAGATACTATAAGAAAGGAAACTATAGGACAATATATGAACATATAGGTAAAAAGTATTAGGAAAGTTTTAGCAAATAATATATATATTTATGTATATACGTATTTCCAATTCAGAAGGGATTTATCTAGGAAGTGCAAAGTTGGTTTAACATTAAAGTATCACCAACTTAAATTCACTGTACTAACAAAATAGAAGTGACAAACCAGACTGTTGTCCAAACAGATGAAGAAATAAGTCATTTAAAAAATCCTAGCACCCATTTATGAAATAAGAAAACAAGGACTAGAAAGAACTTCCTCAATAGGACCCAAAATTCTACAGCTGACATTGTACAATACCAATTAATTCGATAATAGTCTTTGTCTCTAAGTTTAGGTACCCTTGTCAATTGGCCACACTCATAATATGTTTTGAAATAAAATAATGGTTTGGAGATTTGCCAATATCCTTTCCTTTGATATTGTTTTTTTTTTTTTGACAGATTAATCTTTGATTAAATTATTTTAAATTAAATGCCTGCCATCCCTCAATAAAACATTCTATTTTTCTTATGCAAAAACTTTATAGTCTATATCATTTGCAATTTTTATTAGTTATCTTGTTTACCTCAGATACCCTCCAACCTGATTTCCAGCAACTAATTAAACCCGTACAAAGAAACTGCATGCCTCAAGGGACCAATGGTGTTCCTCACTCCTGTAGATGAAGCTTACTTTTCTCATATATTCTCCATCCAACTAATGTTCTGCTTCTGTGTGAACATCAGGCATTCAATTACCATCTGCACAAATACATATTTTGGGTATATGGAGAAATTTTGAGAGATTTTAGACAACAAAACCCCTACTTTTCATGAGGACCACATTTCTCCAAGAACAATGCTTAGATACTTCCAAAATGACATAAGTTTGTGGTGCTCACAATAGACCACAGGAGGACAATTGATTCTCTCTTTATGCATTTTATGTGAAATAATTTTTTCAAGAAAAGGTAGCGTGGTAAGATTATCAGTGACTCAGCCATTCCAGGCCCTGGAGCCCTAGAAGCCTAGTTTAAAGTCATTAGCCAGGATTGGCATGGAGCATTACATTTGTCCTTGCTTTCCTTTGATGAGACAAAGAGGGGTGTATGCTATGGCTCATAGTTCTTGTGTGATTTTATAAATAGCACCATCCAGGTGGAATAGTCTATGACTAAACAGAAAATAATACCTGGAATTTTAGAAAACATCCAGCTGGACTTGGAACCCATATTTGTAATCCTGATTTGGGAATATAGGTTTATGACTCATTTTATATTTTACAAGGATTATTAATATTTTTCTTTAAATTCATTACATTGCAGTGGATGATACATTCTTAACTGACACAGAGCAGAGGTCACTGCCTCAGATCGTTCCATTCACAAAATGCTAGGAACATTTGAACTCTGACCCTAAAGGCTTGTGCCTCTTACTTCAGTGGTTAAGCCATGAGTAATCCGTGAAAACTCCCACTGCCTATCCCGGCACCTGGCTGCTCATGGTCCTCCAACTTTGGTATTGGCCCTCAAAATTTTCTCTTTCAAACAGTAAAGAGTGAAGGGATAAATCAAAGAGACAAAAATAAGCTTAGGTTTTCCAACCCAAGACTTGCCTTGGAACAGCAACCAAGAAATGAATAACCTCAGTGTAATCTTAATATTCCATCAGACTAAAAATAGCTACAAGATTCAATCAAAAAGGAAGAAAATAAAACATGGAAAAGACTTCAATTAATTTCTTTCTTCTTACCCCAGGAATCTCTATTCTTAAGTACATGCCCTGATCCATATCAGAGGTCTTCTCTTAGAATCAGTAGTGAGGCAGAAAAACTAGAGACTTTCTTAATGGTTAGGGTATATATGTGGCCTTGAAGTTGCAGAGAGAGTGTGAATTAATTGATATGAATGTTCAACTTTCATAACAAAATTAGTAAAATATATTTCTTAAACCAAACCTTTGCCTAATGAGCTTGCACTGAGCTACCAGAACTAATCTAAAATTTCAATTGACCCTTATCATACTTACAGTACTCATTCTTCTTTCTCAGTGTTCCTGGAATGTCAGTGCTCTTATTTGCAATGTTATGAAGATTGATGGAATAAGACGTATGTAATACCCTGAGTTCCAAGGGAAAAATTTAGGCAGAAAGCAGTATTATTAGTTGTTATATTACTACTCATTTTTGCCTCATTTTAGAATGAGATGGATGGCAATAAGCTAAAAGACAGAAAGTAAAATTAAGTGTGAGTTGCCTCATTAACAGTTCTCAGGTTATTTTGTAAGACTCCTAAATCCTTTCCAGTTCAGTATTCTCTGAAGTGCAAAGTGCCCCACACTTTGTCTTTTCTTTTTTTCTTTTATTCTGTTCAAAGAAAACAGAAAATATCATAAAAATGGAAAACTCGACCTTTTCCCCCTCTTCGATTGAGGTTATTGCATTCTGGATCACAGTCTTTCTGCTCATGTCCTGTCATCTGAAATGTAATTACTTTTCTCGTCAATCCCCACCACTCTCACCCAGTCCAAGCTGCCATCATTTTTTGTCTGAAATGGTCGCTTAACTAATGATGTAAGATGTGATACAGCACACATCGTGTGTGCACACACACATACACAAGCGCACACACACACACACACACACACACACACACACATTTTCTCCTTTAAACAATTTGATTATAGAGAATAAACCTGTCTCCACAGACCCATGTTCATTCTGTTACAGCCTCATTTTGCCCTGACTCTGCTTTGCCACATTAACTTTGAACATTCCTTCTATACCAGTTCAATCATCAATTCCGTGGGCAGTCAATTCATCTTGTACAGAACCTCATAGATCATGCAACTCTCCTTCACAGAATATACCACAATTGAAGTTACTGTATTAGTCTGCTAGGGATGCCATAACGAAATAGCACAGACTGTGTGGATTACACAACAGATTTTTATTTCTCACAGCTCTGGGGGCTGGAAGTCCAAGGTCAAAGAGCCAGGAGTCAACAGGTTTGGTTTCTCATGAGGCCTCTCTCCTTGTCTTGCTGAGACCAGCTTCTTGACATATCTTCACACAGCTGTCCCTGTGTGAGCACATCCCTGGTGTCTCTTCCTCTTCTCACAAAGACACCAGTCATATTGAACCAGGGCCTCACCCTTATGACCTCATTTGACCTTAATCACCTCAGCAAAGTCTCTATATTCAGTTATAGTCATATAGAGAGTTAGGGCTTCCAAATACGAATTTTTAGGGAACGTGGTTCAGTCTTTAATAGTTATTAATATATTTATGCAATGATTTGATTAAACATTTCCTTACCACAAGACCATAAAATCCTTAAGAAAACAACAGTATATTTTAAAGTGTTTTTTTAGTTCAGGGCCTAGCTCAGACTAGGTGCACGTAGAAAAAAATGTTAAATGGATAAATAATGAGTAAATGAATAAAGATTAAGAGAAACACAAGTGTTAATGTAATAACCTTGGAGAAACAAAATGCATTATAATAATTAAAAACACTAATTTATAGACATCTTGTATTCAGTGGTAGATGGATTTTTATAGGGAGAAAATAGTTTTACACAAACTTAGCAAAACAACTTATTTCAGAATAAGATTTTTGCATATTTATAACTATTGTCTACAGCTTGGTTTTTGGATAGAATTTATTATTACTTATTTTTAAAAATCATTAAAAACGGTTAATATTATGCATATAAACTCTTTTAGTATAAAAGAAAATGTATTTTTCAGTTGATTTTATAGTTATAATAACCATCATATTAAAATATGACAATAAAGACACAAAAATAGTATCAATGAACCTCACCTGAGAGTATAAATGTTGACATACAAAATAAAACTTGAAATGACAATAGTAATAATGTTTAAAAATGTAATAAAGAAAATAAATATAATATTACACAAATAGGGTTTACTCCAGAAATAGTTTTTATCAAGCTTTATTATTATTTAAAATTTATTGTCCACTTACCTAAATAAATGTGCATTTGATTTACCTTCTCACACACACACACACACACAAAAAAAAAACCAGCGGGGGGGGGGGAAGAAGATATAACAACCACAATTACTTGAAGTTGATACGACAAGCAAACAGAAAGGACATTGTTGGGGGGGAGGGGGGAGAGGGATGAGGGAGGGAGGTTTTGGTAAGGGGCAACAATAATCAACCACAATGTATATCGACAAAATAAAAGTTGAAGAGAGATGTTCTTCTAATCGTAGATTTTTTTACTTGATTTCTGAATTCAGCAAAGCAGCATGTTAGATTTCTGGACATAAGGAAGGAAATAGATCATTCATTTCAAGATTCTGTGTAAAATATGTCTAGTGTCTCAAATCCTGGTCTGCAACATCCAATGACCATTCAGGGTACATCGCTGGTTGTTACTCTTTTTTCCACTCTTAGCCACAGTTCTGGTATTGGTTAATAGCATTCCTTATGAATAATGCTCTCTTTCATCAAGTCTAATCGTGTTTTGTTTCTCTGCAGAGAAAACAAGTATAGTGATCTTTACTTCAAGAAGTTGACTTATGTGAGATTGAGTATATATCTTTTCTGTTTAGCATCTCTAGGCCAGATTATAAAATTCACATATGGAGAAACAGGTAGCAGAGTCCACGAACACTATGAGGCAGTAGAAATCTTTCAATGTTTGGAAGTTTTTGGAACATCATATGTGTGTTCTGGAATTAGACCATAAACTTTAGACTTTGTGATTTTTCATAAATTATATAATTTCGCTATGAATCAGTTAACTTATTTGTGAAATATGCACATTAACAATATTTTTATTAAGGATTTATGAGTATTAAATGGGTAAATATGCAAAAAATCTATAAGACAGTGTTACGCATACAATCACATGTGTGTGCACATGCACACATACATCAATTGTTATTATCTAATTCAAAGCAAAAGTGTTTCCAGAATAAGGACACAAATAGATTTCACTGAACAGTATGAAAAATCTTGAATCATTGCCACACATAAGTATGATTTTTGGATGTTAGTATGTTCTTTTAATCTGTTATATTCCTTTTGGTTTTCAGACTTAGGTGATTGCTTTCACTTATAGAAATTCTTTAAAAAGGTATAATTGGCCTAAGTGTTCCGATGGTGCACTTATGAGGAATGCAGATTAATAAATCAACCACGTTAACCTGGAGTAAACTCTTTAGCTGTGATCAGCTGTGTGAAATGTCGGCAAGGATCCTTCTATCACCTCAATATGATGAAAATGCATCCTCTATTAACTATTAAAACACCCCAGAGAAGTTAGAAAAATTCACTTGAGACAAATCAATAGCAACCTTTGCTGGTTTGGTCTCTTGTTTCAGCAAAAAGAGCACATTTAACTTAAGCAAATGAATAAAATCGTATATTAATAATTGAAGATTTGGAAAAGTTTTTAATACATTTTATAAATTTTGATAAAATGTCCAATTTAACATTAGATTTCTTTACATAGTAAAGAGGGTCTTTAATAATTAAACACAATAGCATTTCTGATAAAATCAAGATTGGAAGAAAACAATGTGCTGTAAATGAATAAGAAAAACAGAAAAAAATTCCTATGTATTTTCAGAGGATTTACAAGACTTGAAAAAAATGCCCATATAAGGTGTTCCTTGACGAGAAAATTTCAACATTATAAATATTTAAACACTTTTTGACTTACATAAAAAATTTAAGCAAATTGAAATAGAAACTCCAAACTACATATATTTTTGTTATTGGAATATTATGGATGGAACATAGAGAATCAGAGGAAGAAAGAAAATAACTATTCATAAAACTTTTAAATTATCATTATAAAAGCTTTAACATATTTTCTTATGAACAGACCTTCACAAAATCATTCTAGACTTCCTTCTAAAAAAACTGCAAACAGAAATAAAAAATAAATGTTAATTAAATCTATAAATGTTAGCACATTGCCAAAATATGAAATATATTTCTGCTAATATTCAACAGAACTGTCTTATGCAATTGTAATCACTATGCTACCCACCAGAAAAAAAGTTACTCACTGTAAAATTAAGTGAAAATACATTTAAATTACTCCTTTACATCAGAAAATACCTTTTTGAATCGTGTAAGAATCTTGTAATTGTTAAGTTTATTAACCCACTACCCATTATTTTTAACCCCTTCCCTGGTGCATCCAGAATTTGTGCTACTATTGTCATATATGCTCCTTCCACAGAAAGCTAAAATCCCACCACATAGTGTTATTACTGTGATTCACACAATCAATAGTCCTTTTCATTTCCCAGCATATTTACCTTTTTTAGTGATGTTTATTCTTTTCTGTAGGTCTGAAAGATTAATATTAGAGTGCTCTTTTTTTCATTCCTTTATTCTTAACCATTCTTTGTTATTATATTTAAAGGGAATTTCTTGTAGACAACACATAGCTAGTTTCTGTTGTTTGATAAATCCATATTTACAATCTATGTCTTTTTGGGGGTATTCAGACATACATTACACACATTATTGTTTGTTTGTTTGTTTTCTACTTCCTGCAGTTTATTATTTCGTTGTCTTCTGGCCTACATGCATTCTAATAACATGTCTGCTGTCAGTCCTGTATCTTTTCACCTGTACATATAATATTTGTCTTTCATCTGTTTAAAGATTTGACTTTCATCACTCCTTTACAGCAACTTGATATTTTGATTTTTTAAAAACACTTCCCTATTTTCAGATAATTATAGATCCACAAAATGTTGCAAAAACAGCATAAGGAATTCCCATCTACCCTTCAACAAGTTTACCCGAATGGTTTTATTTTACATAATATAACTAAATATCAAATAAGGAAATAATAATTGGTACAGTTTGTAAAACTCCATGTCATTTTATCTCATATGAAACTACCACCATGGTCAAGATACAGGACGTAAGATGCTATTGTATATACCCTGTTTCCCTTTTTTTTTTTTTTTAATTGTTGTCCTTTCTTCCTCTATAGTATTTCAAGATTCCTTTTTTAATTACATCTTTCCTTTTTAGAAAACTCATTCTAACTATTCTTTTAAGGTAGATATGCTGACAACAAATATTCTTGATTGTCCATCTTCATGCGGGAATATTTTGATTTCTCCTTCTAGTCAATACTGTTTACAAAACATTGCCCTCTGTCCTTTACATTTTCTGTTGAGAAAGCCAATGTCATTTGATTGTTTTTTTTTTTTTTTGTATAGTTTTCAGTACTTTGTTTATGATGTGTCTTACTGTAGATTTCTTTGTTTCATCTTGTTTGGGTTTCACTCAGATTTATAAATAGGTAGGTTTATGTATTTCCAAATTGGGAAAATTACAGTGTTTATTTTCTTAAACAGTTTTTTAACCTAATCCTTTTTATCCTCATTCTTCAGAGCTCCAGGATAAGTGCTAGATCTTTTCTTATTTATCATGCAAGTTCCCAAAGTTCTGTTCATTTACTTTTCCAGTCCATTTGTTCTCTACTTAGCAAGTTGGATAATTTATATATTTCTATTTTCCATTTTAATGAGTCTTTCCTCTGTATTTCCATTGTGTTAATGAGGCCAGCCACTAAGTTTCTTTTTATCTGTAATTGAATTTCTCACTTTTAAATTTGGTTCTTCTTTGTACTTCCTTTTTATTTGCTAACACTTTTTATTTTTTATTTGTTTCATGCATGTTTAAACATGTTCATTGAATATTTTATTATGGCTGTTAAAAATCTTTGTCATATAATTTCTACATCTGTTTTATCTTGGTGTTGGCATTTTGATATAATGAGTGACATTAAAAATTGCATCCTGGAAATTTGGAGTATTATTTTATGAAATTTTTAGATATTATCTAAATCTTTTGTTTTAGAAGGTTTTCTCTTACACTGCACCAGTAGGGGAAAGAGACAATTCCTCTGTAATTAAGTGGGAGAAAAATTCTGTTTCTCATTAAGCCACTGTTACTGCTTCCATGTGGCATCCAATAAGAGCATGGAGGTTGAGGGTCTAATGACCACTGAGCAGTTATAAAAGCTCTGGCTACCACTATGCCTCATCTGACACTACATGGGAGGGTGGAATGAAGTAGTCTTTTGTTGTTGCTGGGTGAATGTGAAAGTCCAGTCTTCTCAATTGGTCTCTAGTGACAATATGTATGGGTGTGGGGGTCTTCTTACCACTGGGCCCCATTTAGACTTGTCTGATACTGTACCAATGAGTTATGCCTCATTACATCCAGGTGATGGTAGAAGTCAAGGTTCCTCACTGCACCTTTGGTAGCAAGGATGTGGGCAGACCACACTTTTTTCCATGGTATTGGCTGGAGTAGTGTAGTTTTTGTCTACAAATTTTCTCCCTTGTTAGACTTCCCTTTTCCTAGTCCTTTGGCTAAAAAGAGTAGGCATCTCTGTATTTTTATTTTTATTTTATTTTATTTTTTGTGCCTAGTGACATTTGTGGATTGCTAACTTCTTCAGCTCTGATTCTCAGATATAGAAATTATATAGAAGGCCCAGGGAACTAACTGTCCTTCTGTTCCCTGGTTGCCAATTTTCCAAGCCATCCTGGCTTCTTCTTTCCAACTTACAGAGTCTTTTTATGTTATATATGTGAGTGTGTATGCACTCACATATATGTTTACATATTAAGGGCAGGTATTTTCAGTTGTGCTTCCAGGAAGAATAATAAGAAATATGATTAATGTCTACTTCCTTGACTAGAACTGGAAACAACAGTTTAATTTTGGTATTCCATGGAGTGAATCCTTCTGATCAGGGTTTATTAAGCTTCTCATATCTGCATATTTTCATCCAATTTAAGTAATTTTCAAGTTGTATTTCAAATATAGTTTTCTTTTCCCCTCCTGTCTCGGTCTGGGACTTCAATAACTGTATGTTAGACTACTTAATATTTTCTCACCAATGCTGAAACACTGTTTTCCTTTTTCTGCAGTTAGTTTTACTGGATGAAATGATCAGTTTCGTCCACCTGTTTTGTGCATTTTTGTATTATTTTCTATTTTTCACTTGGATATTTAGAAATAAAAATACACTTGGTTAAAATGTAAATGTTCTGTAAGAATGTAAATGGTAAGAAAAACTGGGGAGAAAAATGTGACTGTTGTCTAATAATATATTAAAATATTTCTATCAGGTTACATAGCAGGCCAGCAATAAAACAAGATAGTTTAGAAAAAAAATTCTTTGTATATTTGAAATAATATAAATTGAATAGTAGAAATAAATTGTGTAAATTATTGTTTAGTTAGTTGTGTTAAAGCAATTGGTTGGTTATCTAGGAAAATGTAAAGATTAGCTTTTGCTTCAGAGTTAAATACTTTTGAAATAAATAATCCTCAATTATGAAAGTGGAACACTAGTAAAAAAGTTAAAGAGATTCTTTCAAGCTCTTGTAATATGAAAGAAGTCCTTAAATGTAAAAACAATGGAATAATTTTTAAAGTATAATTGGTAATTTTTCCAAATAAAAATGTAAAACTTCCTTATGTGAAAAATATACCAAAACTAAATTTTATATATAAGGGACATATTAAGATTAAATGCCAACAGTAAGCATAACAGAAAAAAAAAAGGACCATCTCTATGATGTAAGTAGTTCATAAAAGGTTTAAGAAAATTTTAATCAAGCAGTGTAGAATGAATGAATTAATAATAAGTAATATTTTTTCTTCTATAGCAAATATAAAAATGGCTATTTGAACTAAAAAAATAAAATGTTTAACTCCTTCAAATTGCTTTTGTATATTCTTTATCTTTTTTTGGCAACACAGAATGTATGATTTTACAACCTGTCTGGGACCTACCTCATCAATTTTTCTATTGTTTGACCTAGTTATACAACTTGATATGAGATAAATTTTAGCATGGTTATTAAGGAAACTACCTTTGGAGGGGGATTCCCACCCACTAGCTCTGTGATATTGTGTAAGTTATTTGTGCAGTTAAGCCATCTATAAAGTGAACATAATGATTTTATCTACATTACTGGGTTGTTTAGTATATTAGAGTGTTGTACAACCAAGAAATTATGTACTATTTTATTATTAAATTACATTTTCAAACACTGTACCACATCATATTTAGCAAACACAGTATAAAATCCTGTGTTCATCATATTTCAGATTTATGGTAAGTATACACAAATGAGTTTTTTATAATGCTCAGACACCACCCACAAACATAGACACGTGCATGTATTCCCAATAAATTCGGTATTATATGATTAGAGGTCATTTTTATTCTCTTTCATGGCTACTGTGTTTCCAAAAATTACAAATATTTCCATTTTCTAAAAATCTTACAGGAGTATGTGTTACTTACTGAGTCAGGAAATAATAAAAGCAATCAGGCAATCAATAAACTTTCCAAAAATATCTCTTTGTTTTCATCTTTGTTTGCTGTTTAGCAATTACGTAGTATGCCAAAACTAAAATTGCCTAATGTTTTTTATTTTTTATCATGGGGAGTCCATATTTACTTCTGCCATCTGGAAATGTGGTTTACCTACACCACAGAGAGTAGCAGATCATAATACAATAAACTGCCATATGTGACAGAATTCAATATTGTTCCAAAATGTTGTATAGTCAAAATTTTATTGTATGCAGTATTGTACCACCTGCATTTTCATAAAGAGGTATTTCCTCTGGTTTTTCAATAATGAGATTATTCATTTTTTACTTTTTCTTTTCCTCATGGATATTAACATTCTAATTTATACAGTCTCTGGTTAATAGAACAGATATGCATTAAAATTAGTCTAAGATAATTACTCCTCCCACCTCTTACCCAAAGGAACAATATCACTAAACGCAGTAGAAATCGTGTTCCTTAAAGCCATGCAATTCACTTCAGATTTGACTTTCTATTTTGGAACTGCACTTTTACCAGAGGAGAGAGAAAACATTTTTTACAGATGTTTATGTATTACCAGATATCAACTTTGGAATATTTATTAGGAAAAATAATCACACACTTTTTCCTTGTCAAAATTTTCAAGCTACATTGTGATTTGTGTGTTATTCAGAAAACTTTAATGTCTGCTTTCTCTTTTGCTTTAACTATTAAAATATATTTCTTTATTTTAGTGTAAATGATAAGGCAAGGTAAAAAATCTCTTTTGTGATAGTATAGATAGAATAGCCCCTGTCCTTCAATAGCAAAATATTGTTATTATTATTATTATCATTTGCTTTTCATCATTGCATTTTTTTCTGATGTAAGAATTTCTCATTATTTCCACTATTGCTATATGGTAAGCTATGGGTGAGCATGCCCAAAGGATCCACAAAGAAGACAAAAATAAAAGTTTCATAGACCCTACATCACAGGAGAAAATGAGGGGAGCTGCCCCAATGCTTATGACAAAAATTGAAAAGTTAGAAAACAATGTTCAGAAAATATACTTTAAATTAGGTGCCAGAATTTCAAGAAGTGCAGTTATTTCTTCTATGTTAGTGAAAACTCTAATTGGTGTTAATGTTGTAGCAAAAATAAAAGACTTTGAGCATATGGTTCTGAGTTTTTGACAAACATTATCTGTCCAGGCTTGTGATTGTTGGATGCCCCTCTATTAGAAAAGATCAAATCAATGGAATACACATCCCACACACCTGCATCTTCATATTGCATATATTTTGCATTGATTATTAACAGTTTTAGGAATAAACAGAAGTAAAAGCAATCTTGAATCCAGACCAAACTCTGGTACTATGTGTTTTCCCTGTAAAATCTATTGGCAATAACTATGACCACCACTATTCATAAGCAAGTCTTTGCTACTTTTTTAAGTATTTTGTTTATTTGTCTCACTCTTTTCTCATCTCTTAATTAGGTCACATTTATCAGATTTTATAATGTGGTGGTTACAAAGAAACTTTATAGAGGCAGCAAATCTTTTGACTATATTTGAATTCTTCAGGTGGGATAGGAAAATCATCATGAATCAGGCATAAATTTCAGCTCACTGGGTCTTCTCAGCTCCATGACTTTTCTGGAGAATGTTCAGCCTGATGCTTCATTACTTTTTTATAAACAAGTAAATTTTATTACATATATTTAAGGTATACAACATGATGCTATGAGATACTGATATGGATTGAATTGTGTCCCCCAAGTTTTATGTATTAAAAGCTTAATCCCCACTAACAATGTTAAAAAGGTGGGAATTCCTATTATGGACATTGAAAGGTGGGGCCTTAAAGATTATGATGACTGTGCCCTCCTGAATGGATTAATCCACTGATGGGTGGTCCTGGGCATGGTAATGATGGTTTTAAAAGGAGAACGTAGTCTCACATGGAGAGTCTCTCTCTCTGCTCTGCTCTGCCATTTTCTGCCATGTGAGACCACTGTGTTGCTGTAAAGCCACCACCAAAAAAGACCCTCACAGATGTGTTCCTGGACTCAGACTTTCCAGCTTCTGAAACTGTAAGCAGTGAATATTGTTTCTTTATGAATTACACAGTTTCAGGTATGTATGGTATAAGCAACAGAATGGACTAATACAGATATGCCTATACAGTAAAATGGTTACTTCTTTTCAGATTGTTGATACTGTTTTCTGTATACTTGCTAGACTTGATAGATTCTCAGTCCTAATGAGAAACCAGGCCTCTGATGCTAGGTAGAGACTCTTAACATAAACATCCAAAAGCAGAATCCTATTTCAGATAGATAAAGAATTTGAAATCATTATGCTAATCTTCTTTGTGGATTTGTAACAAGCATATTTATCTGTTATCTGTTACCTGTTGGTGATATTTCGAGTCAGAAAATCACAACTTCTTTTCTCGGATCTCTTCTCCATGGAAAAGAATAAGTTAACAGCCCACCAACATTACAGACTTTCATAATTTTAAATTATACTTTTGGGGCTGCATTACTTTCTTGATATTAACATGAAAAATTTGGTAAGTTATCTTATATATGTGAAACCCACATAATCAAATTATTAGACTGACTTCCAATGAGGTAGGCCTTGCAACTACATCAAGGAAGAGATTTATTAAGGGTCACTATGTAGATCTATGCACGAATCCAGAAATATAACCAGACTTATAATGCCAATTGATTTTTTGACCAAGGTGCCAAGAAAACTTATAGGAAGAAAGAATAAACTTTGCAACAAATGGTTCTAGGATAATTGAAAGATGGCGGAATAATTGAATCTTCACATACACTTTGCAACATAACTAAATCTTACTGAAAATAAATGGATCATAGGCCTAAATGTGAAACCAGAATATTAAAAATGTAGGAAAACAACCTTAGGTTAGGCAACGATTACTTACATAGAACATAAAAATTATGATTTATAAATAATTTGATAAATTAACTTTATAAAAATTAAAATCTTAATACTTGGAAAGAAATTGTCAATAAAATGAAAATAGTAATCATATCCTGAAAGAAAATAAGCACAAAACAGAATGATGACAGGGATTCTTACAACTAAATAGTAGGATACAGCCAATAAAAATTGGGCAATATATTTGAAAAGACACTTCAGTAAAAAAGTGATATTGACAGCAAATAACTGTGAGAAAAAAATGCATGACATAATTGTTATTGGGGAAAATGAAATTAAAACTACACTGAAATACCTCTACATAACTAGGACATCCAAAATTTTAAAACAAACAAAAAATAGACAATACAAAATGTTGGTGAGGAGATGGAGCAGCAGAAACTCTTACATTGCTTATTAGATTGCAAAATGTAAGCATAACGTCAACTAAAAATGGACAGTTTCTTATAAAGTTAAACATTAACTTACCATAAAACTAGCTACTGTATTTATAAATATTTATACAAGAGAAAAGACATGTGTGTGTCACAAAAACTTCTAGTAACTTTCCTCGTTAGATCCAATTCAGAAACAAATAAATGTTCATCAACTAATAAATAGAAAACTAAATTGTGCACATCCATACCACACATGGACGTGCGTGCTGTGTGCATGCTGTCCTTTCACATACTGACTACAGTCACTCTACACACTTATATTCTCAATAAAATGATGTTTGGCACTTTTATATTTCAAAAATTATTTACATACCAAAGTTAATCTGAGAATGACTAGATCCTGTTTGGGACATCAGGAAATATTAACCAACTCATAATATGCCTTACATTATTCTAAATACTGTACTTAATATTAACTTACTAAATATGTTATTATCTTCTCACTGTCTCCACATAAATTGAGATGTTACAAAACATTTCTTCAACTCAGAAAGTCTATTTTATATTTATTGGAGACAATTCTGGGACCCTACGTTATTGACTAATTTTAGCTACATCAATAATTCAGGCTTTTGTATAATTATCTATGTAATCTGTATATTCTCATATACTTTTTAATTAAAAAAGAGCAATGCATAGAAAAAAAGCCTTATTTTTATTCATTTTTTAAACTTCTGTTATTTAATCAGTACAAGACTTAAGAGGTATGAAAAGTTTAAAAGGTCGTTCTCCTCCCCAAATTGCTGGTTTCTGGTCTATTACATCCTGTTCCAGCAAACTTTATATATCTACAAAAGAAAGCCTTCAAACTGCCTCACATTCTTCTGGGGTGTTACATGGCAGCTTGTGAGAATTTCTCCAAGTTTTCTTGCACTCCACTACGTCTCAGTTGCTCCCTTTACTGACGTTGGCTTCATATCTTTACTCCTATTTAGTAGTTCTTGCATTTTTCAAGATGATATTAAAATGCTGAAAATAGCCTAGAATGTGCACCTCTGGGATACTGCTCATTTTCTATTTTGTTTACTTCTCGTGATCATGAACGCTGTCCTACAACTTCCACCTTGGTATTGGCTCTTTGCTCATTTCCTTAACTCTATGAAAATGGAGACATAGATCTGAGGAGGAATCTTGATAAATACTTCTAGAGATAAAGAATTAAGCATCATGATATAGATATTTCTCCACAGTGAAGAATCAGTTTCACATCTGATCCCCAAGCAACTCAGAAAGATGCTCTTTCTTCTAAAAGGAATAGAAGATAAAATACTCCTGCCATCACCAGTGCATACATTTAACATAAATACAGTTGGCCAAGAGCTTATTGTACAGAGAACACTGGTCTGTGAAGGGAGCTGCAGCGTTGTGCAAACGGGGGAACATCTCAGCGAGTTAAATGTTCCGTGAAAAATGTTCTGCAGAGCAAGAGGTAGCAGATCTTACACACAGAGTTAATAAACATTTGACGTTTAAAGTGAATGTGGGCAAACTTAAGGGAAAATGATAAGAAAGGGTCACCCCTATGCATAAAAACAGAGGACAAGAACAGTGCATGGTGTGCGAGAGCGAATTAGCAGTACTGATTTCTCTGGGCAGAGCACATGATTTCACATCAGGCAAAAACAAAGACGATTACCTTTGCCACATATGGCCAAGTATTTTTGCCAGTTGCTCAGCATTGAAGCTTGTGACTATTACATATTTGCCAAAATTCAGTTATAGGAGCTACTTCATCTAACTTAAACAGAAAGGGTCTTGTTAGAGGCTATTTGTTGGCTGACAGCTTCTGGTAGTGCCAGGAAGTCAGCCAGGATAACTGTCCAAACTCACCATGGGCTTTTCTTTTTTAATTTGTATTTTTCTATGAGAATTATTTCCAGCCACTGCACACCACTGGGCACTCAAAAAGCCAGGGACCAGATGCCAGACATCCAGCATAACTGCCAAAGTGCTACAGAAAGATCAACAATCTTCACAATGAATATTGCTACAAGAGCTGAGAGCACACCCTGCTTTCATTCCCACTTTCGAATCTTTGGAAGTGGATGCTGTTGCTTGGCCTCCGTTCTTGTGGCAAAGATATCTGGGGAATAACACTCTTTGATTCTACCTAGGGAAGTCTCTTGTATAATGTGGAGAAATAACAAATTAAGATTTTGGGCAGGCACATTTAACAGATGGTGACCATAACTCAATTTCTTATTTGTTGCATGCTATATGCCGAAGC
The DNA here is from genome assembly GCF_027409185.1 of Cynocephalus volans. Taxonomy (NCBI): domain Eukaryota; kingdom Metazoa; phylum Chordata; class Mammalia; order Dermoptera; family Cynocephalidae; genus Cynocephalus; species Cynocephalus volans. Next base: position 61,332,380 of record NC_084472.1, read on the forward strand.
TAGTTTTGGATCACAGTACATATTGTTCTCATCCTTGATAACAAAGCTTTTATTCCTAATTAATTTAAATGTAATCTTCATGAAGTCTAATGATCTTTGCATATATGATGTAGATAAATAGACTTGGTACGTATGACCTTAATTTTGCTTTCAAATTCAGGCACAGTGACTAGAAAAGCAAAATAAACAATACCTGTCAGAGAATGTACAATTAGCAAGGCTATTTCTATTTACATGAGCTAATTTTCACAGTAGGTGGGCTTCTATTTGAATCTGGAAGCAAGCAAGTCTTAAAAAGTAGATCTCACATGTTCTCCCTAAAACACACATACACAAACACACACACAGACACACTCACACACCTCCCCCAACCCACATAATCATGTATACATAAAAATATTACACTCCCTGACATTACCACAAACAAAGAGTGATGGTCAAGCTGCCTCCAGAATCTGGAAGGAATATCAGTTAAATTTTTTATCACTAGTACTTAACTGAAGAATTGACATTCAGAAAGTCTATCTCATGAAGCAGAGATTCCCCAAAAACCTGAATGGCAATTTACAGTAGTCCCCCCTTATCCATGGGGGATACGTTCTAACAGCATAAGTGGGTGCCTGAAACTACGGATAATATCAATTATATATAGGTATACACTATGCACAAATTTCTTTTCCCTTCTTCACATTTTCATGGATAGAAGATTCATTTTTACTACAGATCTTAGCAACCTCAGCATATGATTTTTTGTTATTTCCTATTAAGTTGATAAATTTCACCTTTTTACTTAAAAGAAGCACTTTCCAGCACATCTTTGGCATATCCGAATTGCCAGCACCATTCCTTTTGTGCTTTGAGGACATTATGAAGTCAAATAAAGGGGAATTGAACACAAACAAAAGTCTATGCACAGTCCCAAAACATTTTGATAGAAATGGATAGAAAATAAAAGAAATAAAAGGAAGCAAATTAGACACATTTAATAACTGCCTGTAAGGGAACTGGGAGTGGTGAAAGAAAAAAGAGTGGGTCCTGGGTACAGTAAGGAACAATAATGACCAAAGGGACCTTCATGGAGCTTATGTGATAATGGGCAATGGATTAACTCTGGGCTCTGTATTAGAGTTATAGGAAAACATGTAGAATAAATTGGGTATGGCCAGAAGTATACTTACAAAGATGACAAAGCTATTATGCACTAAATAGTAAAAGTTAAAATATGGGCAGCCATACATGTTTTTCAGCATTAAAGTAATGATATAAAAATATTTACTGAAAAACATATTAATATAATCAAGTAAAAAGTATATTACAAAATAGTATATAAAATCATAGCATTACTTTCAACTAATAATAACAGAAACACTGGCATATATCAGGATTTCTAAAATATGTTATTGTTTTCCTTTTGAGGTTTCGGGACTATGGAAGTGCCCTATTTGCTACCATTAATTTATTCCAAACCACACGCTGCTCAGAAATTTAACATGCTAGTGAATTTTGTGAGACTCCAAGAAAACATGTAGTAAGCAAAATTTCCGTACTTTGAAAAAGTGTTTCTTTGTTTAATTTTACCTGCCTTCTTATGGAGTTAACTTTCATTATAATATACTTTGAATAAGATTTAAATTGGCCAAAATGCTAAAGATCTGGTGAAGAGATTGATTTTTCCATACTTTGTTCTTTGAGCTAAAAGGTATACTTTTTACCAAATTAATAAAAAATAAGTACAGAACAATCAAATAATGAGCTTGCTACCTATGTGTCTAAATAATTCTTGCTCAGCTCTAACAGAAAATTAAATATCTTCTTTTCCTGTAGAATAATCTTCTAGTTTAACTTTTGCAATTTTTTTTCTTGTTTTTCTGTCTTTCCTCTGAATACACCTCTACAGCATCTGCAATGGCTTAAATTATCTTTTTTCTATCTAGATGGATTCTCAGTTCTAAATTATAACTCCTTCAATTTTTGTTCTGTTTGTTTTCTTTAGTGCATGTTATCAAATGGTTAGAGAGGAGATTGAATGTCCTTATCACAAAGAAATGATTAAGTTTTGTGATGATGACATGCTTATTACCCTGATATGATCATCACAATTTGTATATATGTATTCAAATTCAACTCTTTCCCTCACAAATATATATAATCAATATGTTTCAATAAAAAGATAAAAAATACTAATTTTTAAAATGCAACTTATTTATCATAAAAAATAAATAGAAAATTAATTTTTATAGCAAGTCCAATTTATTATAAGGTGACTACAGAAAAAACATACAACATACTAACTTAAAAATATTTTTCCTTAATTATGCAAAGATACAGTATAGGATTTTAGGAGCACAATTAAATAAATAAGTTTTTTTCAGACAGAAAAATATATATGTAAAAGACATCACATAGCTTTTTCTTCTTGTTTTTGTTTCCTCATTAAATCTTTCGAAAAAATATGGTTAAGGAGGGGATGCTAATACATTAGTTAACCCAGTGCATATTTTTCTTGTCACTCCAAGAGGTAAAACTTTTGTGAATATGTGAGAGGCTGCTACATTTAGTTTTTATACTTTATAATTATTATTTGTCTGACTAATTTTGGCTTTTAAAAACACATGACTCTATCTTCTATTCCAAGTGATAAATTAATTTTTTTCTTAAGTATCCTTTCATGTACTTATAGCTATTCAAAGGTTCGCAGTCTCCCTTGATTAGTACAATTTAACAGTCATGTCAATCCAACTTACTGTCTAGCTAAAATGGTTTGTGCTTTCCTCTAGTAGAGTTATCTAAAGAAATGTCCCATGTACCTAGTTTGTTAGGGTTGCTATAACAAAATACCTTGTATACCAGAAATATATTCCTCACAGTTTTGAAGGCTGCAAGGCCTGCTTTCTGGTTTAGAGATGGTACCTTCTTGCTGCTTTCACAGGGTGAAAGAAGTGTGCTAGTTCTCTTAGTGTCTCATTTACAAGGGCACTAATCCCTTGCTTGCAGGCTTCACCTTCATGACCTAATCAACTCTGAAACACCCCAACTCCTAATATCATCTTGGAAGTTAGGTTGCAGCATATAAATTATGGGGGACCATAAATATTGAGACCATATCACCATTTTATTAATGTTCATGTGTCTCCAACAACTAAGTACCTGAAAGCTTTCCACTTTTGTCTGTCATATTTAGACCACATTTTAAACACTGGTTTTCTCATTTTTAAAAAAGAATATAATAGTATTCGTTATTCCATTGCTTTATTGAAATGATCTAATTATTTACAATATCTACAATACTTAGAGAAATGTCTGGGAAATGGAAAATATTGTAATAGTCTTCTGCCACCAATACCATTTGGTCATCTTCTCTGCCACTGAAATTAAGACTAAAATATTGTTGTATATACTTCATCAAACTTTACATATTCCATGTAGTTGGAACACGCTTAATTTTTGACCTTATTGAAAGTTACTATTTTTTGCATAAATTCATATATTCAATAAATTATGTCAATGAGAAAAATAACATTATAAAATATATAAAATACATACTGGTGATGGAAAAATAAAACAATAAAAATGCATTAAAGTAAGAATACTTGAAAAAGCAATTTACTTTTGAATGATGCAACTATTTTCTTACTTTTTAAAAATACGGTTTCTGAATGCTGATTTCACACTTAGTGAGTTGATTTAATTTGCTTGTGCTTATTAATTTGAAACCAGAGATGTGATATGAAATAGATATTTTTAAATTATAAGCAGAAGAACTGCAAAGCTAGCTTGACTCTCAAGAGAACACCAAGGATTTTGTACAATTGTTGAAGTCATTTTTTGAACTAAATGCAGCACTCTAAATATCAAGCCTGGGAAGTGCTTAGACATAGTCAAAATTCGTATGTGTTACTTGACAGACATCATGTAGATTATTAATTAACAACTCTGTTTTGTATTTTGGGCTTAGCTTAATTCTTTAATGCTTAGGCTATAATCTCAGTCTATGAAACACTAGAAATTAATTAATCCTGAAGAGCAATCTCAATGCAATTTCAAATTTTTTTCTAATTTTGGGGGCAATTTGTTACCTACTGATATCTTTCAAATTATTTCATTCAAATCCCTTACACTCTGATGAAGCCCAGAGTGAGGATTCAACTTCTTTCAAAGTGAGTGTATATAGAAAAGACAGAGCTTTAAAACTAGAATCCTAAAGACCATCCAGACACAGAGGATGAACATTAAAATATAAAATAAACTAAACTAAACTAAATTAAATTAAAATTAAAAATTTAAGGAGTAAGCAAACAGACAATTATTTAGACAAAGAAAACAATCTATAAAAGTGTCACAGTAATCAAGTAGGAAAAAAATTCAGGAATTATTAACTGTCTGGAAACTGTCAAATATGTAAGAAAATAATATTGGAAGATTAAAAATAGCCCAGAAAATTGTGAAGATGAGTCACATTGCAAAGATCAAGGAATGGAACGATAAAATCTTATGGAAAAGTAGCAAGTTCAGGACAATTAAAAGAACTAGAAAAGAAATAGGACTGGAATGTAAGCTTGAATGTGAACATGTCTGAGTTCTGCAGAGGTAAGAGGTTGTTATTCTGAGGGCAGTTGGAAAGGTAATGGAGAAATATAAAGTTTGAAGTAAAAAAAAATGATGTGGATCAAATCAGATATTGGTCACGTTCAAGGGTACTACTCTTTGTTGTTCTAACTATTAGTAACAAATTGAGATGTTTAAAGAATAAGCTATAGCTGAGCAGATGGACACAGTTTTCTCCAATTACAAACAAACAAACATGGACAAAGGTAATACTCAGTCTTTATTTGATGACTTAATTACACATACATTGATGTCAGGGAAGGCATGTTATTTTACTGGTTCTACTATAGCTAACAAACTTTTGAGCAGTAATAATAAATGACATGGTCAGAAATACTGGTTTACTGAGTAAAAAATATTGTAAATATTGTACTTCTAAATTGTAAGTAATCTAAATTGCAAAAAAATTCAAAAATGAATTTACTAGAGACTTGAAGCTTTATACAGAGCAGCTTAAAGCTACTTTTAATGAATTCTAAGTAATCCTGTGGAATGTTGCAAAGAATTTATTTTGCAGAATATTAGCCAACCAGAGAACATATGGATTTTATACAGTATATTCACCTCAGAATTAAAAATACTAAATGGAATATTTAAAATATATCAGTAACTGAATACATATTTATTTATATGTGCACTATTGTTAGGCACTGTTTTGCATTTAATTCTTACTATTAGCATGTCAGCAATAAATTTAACATCATCGTTTTCCTTGCTGTTGACAAGCCTTTTCCAACTTCAAAGGAAAACAAAAAACATGAAATTTGGTCCAGTAAAGATTAAAATAAATTTGACTGGTATACAATATATCCCCCAATATATGGCTTACATCTCTGTAGGACATTAAACAGTTTTTCTAATTTAGCAAAGTTAACCTAGTCTTCCTTTATTAAATACCTAGCATCTAGGTATTTTGCAAATACCTAGCATCTCACATGTTCCTTGAACAGGTTCTGATGTATTACTAGGCCCACATTAATAAATTAAATAAAACATTTGACATATGATCCTTTTCTTTTTGTAAGAGTTATGATTTTACCTTTCTGGAAATCGTAATTTAAAAACTCCTCACATGCTACTTGTGTGGTGATGAACAAGTTACATAAAATATCAGGGTGTATAGTTTGCTATTATAAATTGAGATAATACAAGAACGTTCTTCATAGATATATTTGAGAAATAAATTGCTTAACGTATGTAATTTTTTATAGAATAGTGCCCCTCCCATAGCAGAACTTATGTAAGTTTTCCCTAGATGAAGAAAACTGTACCTCACTTACAAATAGGTAAAAGTGTTGAATAAAATAATAGAGTTCCTACCATGATTAATTTATTTGAAAGTAGTTATATTTGTGTTATAATTAGCATAATTGTTAGAAGTAGGAAAATGTTTTCTTTTATACCTATAATTTTGTTATAGTAAAACAGTGGAATAAAATGCCGCCAAATGTTATCAAATTGGGAAATTAATCTATTACGTATATTAGGTCATACTTTGTAGCAGAAACACATTGAAAATAAGGAGTTATAGTAAATGAAAATAGACATGGATATATATACATACATGTACATACATGGATATAGACACACAAATACATAGATAAGTCTATATATGCAGATACATATTGCTTTATGTATGTGTGTGTCAATTATCTATATGTTCACTTTGATATATATATTTCAAATATACTCAAATACGTTGTGAAAAACACACACTTACATACACAAATGCACACATCTCACTTTGAAATTGTAAGCAGTTTGGGCAACAAAAGACCATCTACAGCAACCAGGCTACTACAATGGAAAAAAATATGCATGTCTCTTAAATTATCTTTTGCTTTTTATGGCCATTTTTAACCCTAGAGGATATTAAAACACTACCTGACTTCAAATTACACTACAAAGCTGCAATAACCAAAAAAGCATGGTACTGGCACAAAAACAGACATACGGTGGACCAATGGAACAGAACTGAGAAGGAAGATACACAAATGGCCAACAGACACGTGAAAAAATGCTCAACATCACTCAGCATCAGGGAAATGCAAATGAAAAGCATGTTGAGATATCTTGTCTCTCCAGTTAGACTGGCTGTCAATAAAAAGACAAATAACAAATGCCGGTGAGGATGCAGACAAAGGGAAACCCTCCTACACTGTTGGTGGGACTGTAAAATGGTGCAACCGTTATGGAAAATGCTATGGAGTTTCCTCACACAACTACAGATAGAATTGCCATATGACCTAGCAATCCCACTGCTGGGTAAATACCCGAAAGAATGGAAATCATCATGTTGAAGAGACACCTGTACTCCCATGTTTACTGTAGTTCTATTCACAATAGCCAAGAGTTGCCATCAACATAAATTTTTCATGAAAAACAATGTAATTTAGGTATGGTTTTTGGCTTAAGATTTGAATGTTAAGCACAGCATTTTTTCCCCCATGTTCTATATGGATTGTCTTTAGTTGAACAGATTTATTTGAACAGATTCATGAGTTTAAGGTAGCAGTTTACCTGGTTTTGGAATAATTGGAAAATTACTGTTACATCCTTTTAAAAATTACTTCTTGCAGGAGAGCCTGACTATTACATGTGAAGAACATATTTGTTGCTTTGAATACAATCAAATAGAAAATTTAAGAGGGAAACACGTCATTCTTTCATGTGATATACTTCTGATATGTATAGCAAACCCCAGATATTGAGGTAGCTGATTGGTTCTAAAAGTGTCTCTTCACTTTTTCAAACTGATGAAGCACCAAAACTCCAGGTTCTTCAAAATTATTTGAAGGAAAATTCATCTCTCATCTAGTCTGTCTGGTGGATGAATTAATGCAGTATTTTCTTAATGTCATGATTGAGAATTCTGTTTCTAGGTGTGCACTATTTTTTTTGTGAACAAACTTCATAGAAGAGTTTTAGGAACTCTTTTGATTTAGTTTTTAAAGATAACATTTAGAAAAATACTACAGAAAATGATAATTTGTAATATCTCTTTGCTTACTCCAAAATAAGTGAGCAGAGTATTAGATCATTATCTCTTTATGTCCACTGACATCCAGTGATGGAGTTTGTTGCTTCATTTCTACCTATGCAGATTATGCACTTCTCAAACCGTGAAATATAAATGCCTCGGAACTCGGAGGTGCCTTATCCTCCACACTCTTGTATTGACAAGCTAGTGCCAAGAAACCTGACATACGTGAACATAGGCATCAAAGGAATAAAGTAAATAAACAATAGGAATTAAATATATTGAAACTGGTAAATATCAACATTATTTACTTCAGGTAAATTTTCCTGGAGAGATGTAAACTTTTAAAAAACTTAAATGACATTATGAGATAAGTAGTTTGTTTATTAAGTCACATCCAGGTGTGAAAATATACAAAGGAAATGAGACTCAGTTTTTAACGGGGAAGATTCAGTCACAAAAATAATATTAAGGATGTTTTCAATATTGGAAGGATACTCTAAGCAATTTCTGTTTAAATTTATATTTTATATCCTTTTCTTGGCTCAATTCTTGCTGTTTTCTTTCTCTCTAATTATCCTTACTTTTTGATTTCTCTGTAATCCCATTTCTCTCTAATTTCCTCTTCTTGCCACCCTAACATTATCTTTTTTCCTTCGCATTCATCCAGTGGCTCTTTAATTGCTATTCATTATATAAGCCACTCAGGAAGTTGAGGAAACTAATAATTTTTACAACCTAAAAAAGCTTTTGGACTTATTGAATTACATTGGAGACAATTTTCTCTTGTTATATTTTTGATTATAACTTGTATCTTTTGTCGAAAGAAAAATTCCACTCTTAGATTAGGTAAATTAGTTCTACCTTGGTGCAAGCTAATATTTTAAAAATGAATTATTGTCCTATCTATTGTGGAATTTGGAATATATAAATAAAATACAGTATAGGAATAGTGGACAGATAGGTATGCATATACATATATGATAAACATTATAGGAGTATATATGTACACATTTTGGAGTGTATATACAAAGTGTTTCACAAAAATGCAGGATCTTATTACATCTAACACACGAATATATTATTTAGTATATTATTATCAGTTCACTATCTCTATAATTTGATCTGTCCAAAGAAAAGAAAAATACTTATGAACAAATGGAGTTCCTCAGAAGAAATGCTTGGATCATTCATTGAGAATGAAGTATTATTATTGGATCAATTTAATGTTTGACTCATCATATGCATTTATCTGTGATAAAGGAATAATTTAAATTATAAATATCCATATAAATTATGTGAGTATATGCAAATATATTTATTTATAATAAATTATTTTAAAGTATATTGGTTCTTTGTCCAATTTGTACATAAGAATTAACTGAAGACTTAAAATGCATATCTCTAGTCTTGACTAAATTTAATTCCATCTGAGTTTTTCTCAGACAGGCTTCAGGCATTGCAAAATTAATACTTTATCAGAGAATTTTATGTCTTTCATTAACCATTTACCATTGACCTAAGAAAAATCAGGAGCTCAGACATGGAACACCAGGCTTTTTGTTTTTATTCTGCACATTTATGGAGTGTCTTCAAAGAAGAAAAGCACGTGATACCTATAACACCTTAATATCACTGCTGTCATGGACAAATATGGCATTGGATGTGAAAAAACTATATATGTCCTAGATCAGTTCTATATAAATTTAGACATTGCTATTTTAGCAACATCAAAAGATCTATGTTGTTTTTAATAGTTTTTATTTGTTTTGTTTTGTTTTATTGTCAATATACGTAGAGGCAGGCACTGGAATGAGTAGTATAATATTTCATCTAGAGTAGACACAAATCCTTTGACTGGTACCTCATGAACAATAACCAACTGAGAATTGACTCTGGCTTTCACAAGCTGGCATGGTTTTTTTGATGCAATACATATAAATTACCAACCCAGAATATAAGAATAATAATTGTGTTCAGAAATACCAAGTATTACATTTTTATATTATTAAATTCAATTTGAAATTATGATGGCTGATACAGCTCTTGAAATATATAATTTTCCAAATAATAAATTTTAAGTTTGATTTCTATTTAGTGAGAATTCAAATATATTCTGGATGTATATAGTACACTTTTTCACATCTCTGACACAGGCTTTCTTCAATTGCATAATTTTCACCAAACACATCTAGTATTGAAAAGAGAAATGTAAGATATTTTGAAGATCTGAAAACTTTACACATGTTCATGTAAAGTTATATGCATGAAAATGTCTCAGGAGACAGAACCACTTTTATCATCTATAGTCATTAAAACTCTCAATAATTAAGACATTTTTATTGAAACTCACAAATATTTCATGAATTTTAAAGCTACCATTCTACTTTACTGAACCATTTCTTTATCTAATTTTTCCAACAGAGTAGCTTTACTTATATGAGAATTCATTGCACATGCAGATAATCATTTTTATTGAGGGCATTTATTAAAAAATATCAAAACAGTAAATAAATATATGTATGTCTTCATAATATTATCTCAATAGTGAGTTCTAAAAAGTAGTATCAACCACAAAATACATTTTATTTATAGTTTTATTTATTAAGTTGCTCTCACCTAATCCATAAAAGTGGCTACATTTTGTGAAATGCCTGTGATATCAGGTCAGAATACCTTAGACACAAACATCATGTTCTTGTTCAAAGCTGAAGTTGGGATCATTAATGATCTACCAGGAGCTAATGTTCATTTACTAGGGGGAGGCTGAACATCAGATATATGACCTAATGTCAGATTATTAAACCACATGGGGCAAAGTGAAGCAAAATGCATATTCTCAAAAGTCAGGGGGAAAAAGAGGTGCTGCAGAAGCAAGGCCCAAAATATGTGCAAGGAAAAAACTCTTCGGGTGATGATTAGAATTGGGCTTCAAATAATTTCTGAAGCTTTTTGAAGGTGTGCTGTTAGCCTCTTGGCTTTTATGTACTACAATAGTTAAAGATGTCGACAAATACACAACACTGTTTTCTTATTGAGATTCATATTTCTTTTACATTCATATGTGGTAATCTTCAAATTTATATTTCTAAAAGTTTAGAAATATAAAATTTACTTTTGTAGGTATATTTTTATAGGTTGCAGCTATTCATTATTAAAAACCAAATATATGGCATGAACTTTTGAAAGTAACTAAATGAGAAAACACATTCTTTCTAATAATGATTTTTAGTCTCTAAATGCGGGTAAGTTATGCATTGATTTTACTGACAAATGAGGAGCTAGGATAAACTCAACAATCACGGAGAAACATGTCTCTATATCCATGAATCTGCATAGCTAAATATCTATCATCTATTTGTCTGTCTATCTATCCATCCTATCTTCTATCTTTATAATTTTGCTGTTAAGCTTTGGCTAATTATTTTGGTGAACCGCAGCAAATTCTCAAAAGTTGCAATATATTCAAATGGTCAATAAGAGCATCTTCTTAATAGCATAATAATGAGCATTACATGAATGATCTATAAATCTCTAAATGGTAAGCAGAGTAAATAGTGTCCAGTAAGTACTCAATAAAATTAGCTATTTTAATATTATTATGATTATTGACATATTACGTCATTTTCAAGTTTGTCTTATTAACTTATTTTAACAAACATAAAAAATATTTCCATTATTTTATTGTTTTAGGATCATAATATCATGAATTTGGCATTATACTTATTTTACTGTTTCTATTAATAAATCTGTTTCAAGAAAGAGATACAAAGTCCTGTTTTAATACTATGCTCTCCCTAAAACTTTAAAAGAAAACCGTTTTGTGAATAGTGGAATGTCAAAAATAAGAACCATTTTTCCAAAAATACCAAATATCAATAAATCAAACATTATCTTGACTTAATAAGCACTTCCTGAATACAAGCACTTCTTTGGATTTTTTTTTTCAGAGAAGCTAATTGCACCTAGCATTGTTCTTTCCTAATTTATTGCTGCATATAATGATGTTAACTTCTAATTTTCTTGGCTTTTCATCACTGAAATCAACATTCATTTCTAATGTTATTTAAATAAAATCTTTTGACCATAGAAGCAATTCAAAACTACAAAATCCTGTGTCCAACTTTCCGTTTTAATTTGCGACCTGGAAAATATAATTACTGTGTTACTCAGAATGAAATGCTTTGTGTTTTTAATTGTATAATGCAAAAGATTCATATATTTATAAACATGATATATGTTATATTAATAAATTTTGTCCATGAACATATTTATCATGAAATAATACAGTTGACTTTCCATAATAAATTTGATGGCAGAAAAAACAATTTTCCTTTAGTTCCTGAAACCATATTTTCATTCTTGTTGAAACAAAGAGCTTTTTGTATAATCAGGAAATTGTAAAAAAAAAAGGGCAGTAAGTTTTCAAGATAATCATATACTTACTGACAGGGAAAGAATTAAAAAAAAGAATGTATTTCTGGAGTCCGATATATCTGGGAAGATTCAGATTCATTCTCCCTATCATCTGTTTCTCTAAAATTATTTTAGAAATATAAATATGAGTAAAAAACATATTTTGGTTTTCTTTTGGTGTTTATTTTATTATTTTTTCTCCACAGTCCATATTCCTTGTTCATCCAATTTCTTACCTTACTTTAGGTTCTTTTCTTCCTTTCTCTGCATTTTAAAATATGACTTACTGTATGAAGAGGGCAAAATTATTTTTGTAGCAATGTATCTCTAGTTTCTTAATAAAAGGCAATTTGTAAATATAACACAAATATGCTATAATTTCATCTGCAGGTATTTTGTAGTTTGTTTCTACCAATATATTCATGATGCTAAATTTATAGGATATTGTCTCTAAGATGCTTTTCAGAAATGCAATTTAAAAAATTGTAATTATTCCCGGATGCTGAGTGATGTTGAGCATTTTTTCATATGTCTGTTGGCCATTTGGATATCTTCCTTAGAGAAATGCCTACTTAGCTCTTTTGCCCATTTTTTAATTGGGTTGCTTGTTTTCTTCTTGTAAAGTTGTTTGAGTTCCTTATATATTCTGGATATTAATCCTTTGTCAGATGTATATTTTGCAAATATTTTCTCCCACTCTGTTGGTTGTCTTTTAACTCTTTTAATTGTTTCTTTTGCTGTGCAGCATCCGGGAAATGCAAATCAAAACCACATTGAGATACCATCTAACCCCAGTTAGGATGGCTAAAATCCAAAAGACTATGAACGATAAATGCTGGCGAGGCTGCGGAGAAAAAGGAACTCTCATACATTGTTGGTGGGACTGCAAAATGGTGCAGCCTCTATGGAAAATGGTATGGAGGTTCCTTAAACAATTGCAAATAGATCTACCATACGACCCAGCCATCCCACTGTTGGGAATATACCCAGAGGAATGGAAATCATCAAGTCGAAGGTATCCCTGTTCCCCAATGTTCATCGCAGCACTCTTTACAATAGCCAAGAGTTGGAACCAGCCCAAATGCCCATCATCAGATGAGTGGATACGGAAAATGTGGTACATCTACACAATGGAATACTACTCAGCTATAAAAACGAATGAAATACTGCCATTTGCAACAACATGGATGGACCTTGAGAGAATTATATTAAGTGAAACAAGTCAGGCACAGAAAGAGAAATACCACATGTTCTCACTTATTGGAGGGAGCTAAAAATTAATATATAAATTCACACACACACACAAACCGGGGGGGGGGGGGGAAGAAGATATAACAACCAGAATTATTTGAAGTTGATACAACAAGCAAACAGAAAGGACATTGTTGGGGGGGAGGGGGGGAGGGAGAAGGGAGGGAGGTTTTGGTGATGGGGAGCAATAATCAGCTACAATGTATATCGACAAAATAAAATTAAAAAAAAATTTTATATAAATTACATTTAAAAAAAAATAAAAAATAAAAAAATAAAAAAATAAAAAATTGTAATTATTCTATAATATTTTGTCAGTTGCTGAAAAATCAGTCCAATACATAGGGATCAGGATAAGGGGCTCATATAGGACTTTATTTATACATTTGTCTAATCTCCTCTATTAGTTTGCTAGGGTTGCTATAACAAAATGCCACACACGGTGTGGCTTAAACAACACCAATTTATTTTCTCACAGTTCTGGAGGCTAAAGTTTCACGATCAGGGTTTCAGCAGGTTTTGTTTCTTTGGAGGACTCTCTCCTTGGCTAGCAGATGACTTCTTTTTGGCTGTGTCCCCACGTGGGCATCCCTCACCCTGCGTGTTGTCTGTGAACTAATCTCCTCTTATTATAAGACACCAGGAATGTTTGATTAAGGCCCACCTTAATAATCTTATCTTACTTAATCACCTCTTTAAAGGCCCTAATTCCAAATGCAGTCATGTTCTGAAAAACTATAAGTTAGGGCTTCAACATGTGAATTTGGATGGGTGGGGTGCGACAATTTAGCCCATAACATGTACATTAGTAGATACAACAGGTAATATCCAAACTTTAGCTATTAGGCTTTTAAATGTATATTAATTGTTTAAATCTGTTAGTGTTTTTGGGTAGTAAAAAGCATATTATCCTAATAATAGTATCAATTCTTGTGGGTATAGATTGTGTTTTGTTCCCTAATTTGTCATTGACTTCTATTATTTTGGCATATATGAAGTCCTCAAAAATGATAGTTAAATGTATGGATGGGTAGTAGAATACATGAATAAGTGAGTGAATGAATGAATAAATGAATGAATCATCATGATCTAACAAATGAAACTATAGATATTATGCTAATACATATTGTTAGTATAATAAATGTACTAATAAGTGTATTAATGTGTACATATAAGATTATAGTAAGTATTAGGAGTATTTTAACGTTTTTATCAATAAAATCCTGATTCAAACTTACTTCCTTTTATAATTTAAGTCAGTGTTGCTCTGATTATTGTCTTCTCACTGCATTCACTCAGCACTTGCAAGGTGAGTTTGAGCCATATGTTTGCTCACATCTGTTGGTTTGCTACACAAGGAAAATACTCAAATCCAGATGTGGGTAGATTTTATCCGTGCAAATTAATTTGTATGATCATCAAGGCCAGAGGCTGTTGTTTTTATTTCCCCCAAATAGCACCTAAATAGGTTTTCTATGCACAGTGGTAACTCAATAAATTTCTTGCTAACTAATGCATCTCTAATTCATAAGCCCTAGTTGATATTTTTTGTCTTTTGCTGTTTGTAAGTCGAAGTGTACATTTCAATTAGAATTCCACTTACTGCAGAGAGATTTGTCACAGAAACCAGAGTAAGCAATTTGTCATGTTGTTTTCATGAAGCCGTAAAGTAGTATTTCAAACTTAGTTATATTTGGGAATTACTCTGTCATATCTTGAAATTCATAAAACGCAATATGCATATGCATAACAGATGAAGTGCATTTTAGAAATGGAAATGACTGTGGTACACAGAGTTTGTAAATCAATTTGTGAAGCACTTCAGGATGAAAGGCACTGTACAATAAATATAGGCTGCTGAAGAATACGTGTTTGTTACGTGAATACAATCTCCTCTGCATAGAATTTTCTAACCCCATAATAACCTCCAGGACAGATACTAAAAATTCCTTTCATTGACTTATTTTTATTTTTATCTATCTATCTATCTATCTATCTATCTATCTATCTATCTATCTATCTATCTATCTATCTATCTATCATCTATCTATCATCTATTTTTATTTTAACTTCTCAATATACATTGTAGTTGATTTTTGTGACCCTTTACTCGTTCCTCTTTCCCTCCTTTCTCTCCGCTCCCCTCCCCACTACATCATATCTGTTCACTTGTCTTAACAAGTTCAAAGAATTGTGATTGTTCTTTCTTCTTCCCCACCACCCTTTATTTGTTTTTATGTTTATTTATTTATTTTTAGCTCCCACAAATAAGTGAGAACATGTGGTATTTCTCTTTCTGTGCCTGACTCGTTTCACTTAATATAATTTTCTGTGTCCGTCCATGTTGTTGCGAATGGTTGTATTTCATTCTTTTGTATAGCAGAATAGTATTCCATTGTGTAGATGTACAACATTTTCCTTATCTACTCATCTGATGATGGACATTTGGTCTGGTTCCAACTCTTGTCTGTAAATAGTGCTGCAATAAACATTGGAGAACAGGTATACCTTCCGCATGATGATTTCCATTCCTCTAGTTATATTCTCAACAGTGGAATAGCTGGGTCATACAGTAGGTTTATCTATAAATCTATACATGTTTGAGGAACCTCTATAACATTTTCCATAAAGGCCGCACCATTTTGCAGTCACACCAACCGTGTATGAGAGTTCCTTTTTCTCGGCAACCTCTCCAGCCTTTATCATTCTCAGTTTTTTGGATAGTAGCCATCCTGAATGGAGCGAGATGGTATCTGAATGGGGTTTTGATTTGCATTTCCGAGATACAAAAAATAAATAAATAAATAAATAAAAATGTGCTTTAAGAACTGAGTCTTACCACTGCATTGCTAATGAGGCTTGACTCCCTACAGTGTGGTCTGCAAACTAACTGGCTGTGTCTACAGAGGCTGCAGCTTGCTAAGTGCCCTGCATTCTTTACTCTCTGCCACACACTGACCAGCCATGGGCTTTTCAGGGTTTTATAAAACCAGGTTACGAATTCCTGGACAAGAGGAGTCAACAGCCTTATTTTGAGAAAATGCATTTCCCCCCCATTCATCTGCTTTTTAATAAAATATTAAATGTAAAAAAAATACAAATAAAAATAAAAAATCCTTTCATTGATGTAACTTGAACAAATGTTTTGATAAAAATGATTCCTAATGTGACAGGCACTGATGTCTTGATTTTTGCTTCTGGTTTCTAATTATCTAACCATGATTTCACTAAACTAAATTCTTTGTCTTCAGAGTTTCTTCTTATCAAATACTGGTTCTTATATACTGACTTGTAATTTAGACTCCAATGGTCTGGATGCAGCTCAGCAGATACTTTTTATTATCTCTGTTTCGAACATAAAGAAGTTAAATCAAATTATATATTCTATATTCTGTATATAATTCTATATTCTAAATTCTATATATCTAAAATCTAAAAAAATAGAATAACTTTCTATGTTTAGAATTTACTACTTATATTAAAAAGCACAACCGTTCCTCAACAAGGGTTTCTCCAAAACTAATAAAATATATTTGTAAAGAAGAGCTGAGTGATATAATATTCAGTGTTTCAAACACCATAAAGAGCTAACAGTAGGGCCGAGCCCGTGGCGCACTCGGTAGAGTGCTGCGCTGGGAGCGCAGCAACGCTCCCACCGCAGGTTCGGATCCTACATAGGAATGACCGGTGCACTCATGCACTCACTGGCTGAGTGGCGGTCACGAAAAAACGACAAAAAAAAAAAAAAAAAAAAAAAAAAAAAAAGAGCTAACAGTAAAATGTCTCATTAGAGTGTTTAGAAATTACTAATAAAATGTACTATGGTTAAGATACTGTGTGATACTGTATCTAAGATACTGTGGAAATATGCATATTTACTTTTTTTCCAATGAAAATAATCAAGGAAGTATACATAAAAGCAAAAATGAAAACACAACAAACACTGGTATACACATCAATTTGATAACACGATTTTAATATTTTGCTGTAATAGTCCCTGAACATTTATAGATCATGGGAATATTCATCATAAGATATGTGAGCATGAATCAAATAATGACAAATTGTTAAAACCATACTTAATAATTTAACAGTAATTTCTAAACATTATTCATTGGCCTTTAGGTTTCTGAATGTCATTGATTATCCCCCAAATATATGCTTTAACTTTTTTCCCCCCAAGCGGGTTACAAAGGTCACACTCCACATTTGGTTATTAACTTTTTAAGCTTTAGACAAAACTTCATATAAATTTATGCTAAAATCTTTCAGCAAAACAGGAATAGAAGGAAACTTTCTTAATCTGACAATGAGTACCTACAAAATATCAACAGCTAACTTCATAATTATGACAGACTAAATTCTTTCCACCTAAGTTCTGGAACAAGACAAACATGTCCTCTCTTACCATTCCTATACAACATCATAATGGAAAGCTTAGCTAGTACAATAAAGCATAAATAAATAAATACATAGATAGGTCGGATGCATATTGGAAAGAAAGAAGTCAAACTGTCTTTATTTGAGTATTGCGGGGGCACGCCTGGGGTCCTCCCGCAGACCCAGAAGGAGAAGGAGCCGACAGGATTACCCCCGGTGTTGGGACCAAGGGATCTCGGTGAGAAGTGAGCCTGCTGCCCGCCAACCCAGCCCCGTGAAAGAGACACTCAGACGCAGCAGGGGTTCTGTCAGGGCAGTTCCACTTTATTGCCGTTACACTGCAATTTATGTAAGCAAGCAAGTAGGGGCTTTCCATGAACTAGCCAATCAATTAAAGGATCACGCGGCATGCATTTTGTGCTAACATGTTGAGCATAGCGATCACACAGGGTTCACGAGTGCGGAAATACTGGAGGACCAATAAAAATGATTTGGAGCTATCTTGGGTTACGCCTCCCCTACTTCCTGTGGGCGCCATCTTCATCCTCCACCCATAGGCACCATGTGGCTCACAGATAATGTTTGCTCCTAAAAATGGGCCCAATATCTCCCCCTATTTTCTTTATAAAAAGAACAACCCTGTAATGGGCAGTTGAAGGTGGCTAACCTCTCAACCTCATTGGCTTTTTTGTGACTGTGCCTGTATTAGGTTGTCCCCCTCTGGGGATCTTACCCGTCATTGGCTAGCCAGCCACTTGTGGAGAGCCAGCGGAGCCCCTTAAAGATTACTGTGGAGTTTTTGAAGGGCCATATTGACCCAAGGGTTTTGGGGTTTTTTTTCTTGGGCCACATTTTCTATCACTTGGGTGAGCATAGTTATGGATCCTAGATTCCGTCTAATGAGAGCCATGATTTTAGTAAAAATTAAAGGACCAAACATTAGCACTAAGAGGAGGACTAAGAGGGGGCCCGCTAAGGCAGATATTAAGGTGGTAAGCCAGGGAGAACTGTTAAACTAAGATTGAAACCAGCCCTCATTGGCCTCTCTTTCTCTTTTACGTCTTTCCAAGCCCTCTCTAACCTTTGTCATAGATTCTTTTACTATTCCAGAATGATCAACATAAAAGCCACATTCTTCCCTGAGAGCTGCACATAAGTCTCCCTGTTGTAAAAATAGGAGGTCTAATCCCCTTCTATTTTGTAATACAGCTTTGGAAAGAGAAGTTAATGATTTTTGCAAATGTGTAATTGATGTTTCAAGCCTATCTAGATCTATGTCTATAGCCTCCCTTAAAGCTTGTGTATGGGTGTAAGCATATCCTATTCCAGCAGCCCCCGCCCCAGCGCCTACAACCCCCAATAAAGTACTAATGGTAACAGCGGCCCCTAGTGCCTTTTTACTGCAGTGAGGAAAGTTACTTGTCCAATATTGAAACATTTCTTCCCCTTTATGCCATAATATTCGAGGAACAATATCTACTGATACACAAGTTTCATAAGATAAGGATTGATTAAACACACAAGCAGTAAGCCCTGATTTGGTGCATAACCATCGCCCAAGGCTGGGTTTAGCCCAGGTGCTATTGAGGATAATGGTATTGGAACAAAGGGAGGGGTTGTCTACACCAACACATAGTCCTTTTCCCAACATATGTTGTATGGTTAAACCAGGATGGGTTCTGTTGTAATTAATGGTGCACTGGGTGCTGTTAGTGGGGAGGGTGGTTACGTTACTTAATGCCACAGCCTCAAAATATGGGGGATGAACATCATAACATGACCAACAATCTTTTGTCCAGGTTTGTTGCACTGGTAGGTGATTGGTTCCCCATGTGCCGGAGAGCCAGATGGTCCATAGGATGACCAGGTGACGCATCATGCTGCTGTTGATGGTGTTAAGGACAAAGGCAATCAGGATTGGAGTGAAACTCTCCCATGAGGATTAAGAGGCAGGTTCACCTGGGTGACAAGTCTCCTAAAAGAGAAGAATTTGCCTCAGGGTTGTTGTTGTCCCTGGGCTGGGTTATTGGTTCAAGATTTTGAGGTACAAACTTAAGGTTTTTGGCCGGTTTCCATATGGGGCAGGGTTTGTCAAAGGGAAATACATGCCCAAATCCCCTTCCCATAGTTAGGCGTGGGTCAGGTCCTCTCCAGTGTCTGGAAGTGGGGTCTTTGCATCCAACTTGTACCTCGAGCTTTATGTCTTGATTAGACCAGTGCTTTTGAAAAGGTGTCATTAACTCATTTTTGGAAAAATTTAAAATGTTTAATGTAAATAGTGCTAATCCTAATTGTTGGTGGGGGCTGGTGGTACCCCCCTTTTGTTTTTGTAATTGAGTTTTTAAAGTTTGGTGATAACGCTCTATTATAGCTTGTCCCTGTGGATTGTATGGAATACCTGTGGTGTGGCGAATGCGCCAGCTTGAAAGGAACTCCTGAAATGCACGGCTAACAAAGCTGGGGCCATTATCAGTTTTAATTTGACTGGGGAGTCCAAATGTTGCAAAACATTGTAAAAGGTGACTTTGGGCATGTCGAGCCTTTTCCCCTGAATGAGCGGTAGCCCAGCAGGCATGAGAATAGGTATCAACAGTAACAAAAACAGACACGAGCTTTCTAAAAGGAGAAAAATGAGTAACATCAATTTGCCATAATACATTGGGTTTTAATCTCCTAGAGTTAAATCCTGGAGATTGTAAAGGGGGCACCTGTAAGTAAGGAAGGCAAAATGTACAAGTATGAACAATCTTTTTTAAATCTTTAATAGGGATTTGCGGGAACCATTTATGTAGGCCCCTCCAATTTATATGAGTTAGGGCATGGAGATTAGATGCATCTTGTAAAGTTAAAACATGGGGGTTAGAAGAGGCTGTTTGTCTGCTAAAAAGTTTCCTAGTGAAAGTAGATCCAGCAATTTTTGATGGCCTCTAAGATGTTGTATATAGATGGGTTGGGCCCGTTCGAATAACAATGATCGGGCCTGTATCATAAGAGGCGTAATTGGGTTGTTATCTAAATGAATATGGGAATTAAGCAACCCCGGCAGCAAATTAGTGGCATACAAACTGTCAGAAAATAAATTTATGGGTTCTGAGACCTTATTAAGTGCTAAGAACTATGGCTAAGAGTTCCTTAAACTGTGCAGATCCTTCACAGGGCTCATAGTACTTTTGAGGGACAATGTTAGATTACGGTTGTTTTCCATGTGGCAAAAAGACAATAACAGCAGCCCCATGTTTACCCCTATCAGTGAACAAATTATAGGCATTAGGCATGGGTTTGTGTAGAAATAATTGAGGTGCTCTCCACTTTAAATGGCCAAAAGAAGTGACCCATTTATAAGGCCCGTAGTGACAATCAAGGATGCTGGGGAAACCCTCTAGTGCCAAGGCCATTCTAGGATTGTTTCTGTAGATCCATTCTAGGTCACTCAGTCAGTTTGGGACAATTATTTTGTTAGGTTCCCGTGCATAGCATTGGATTGCTTTGTCCCTTCTCTTTTGCGTTAAGTTGGCCATTTGATCTATATAGGTATAGACTCGAGGGGATCCCCCCAGAGATATATGAATCCATTGTAAGGGGTTTCCCTCTTGACCTAGGACCGCCATGAGGATGGTGGGATTAGGCAGAATCCATAATTGCAAGTCTTTTGAGGGAGAGTATCTAGCAAGCTGAGCCTCATTGAGAGAATTTTGAACCTTTCGTAAGAGCTGTTTATGTGCAACTGAAAGCGAGATTTTATCATGAGGCAGGCTGTCCCTTAATAGGTTAAAAAGAGGTAACAGCTGGCCCGTTGAAATGGGAATCCAGGGCCATAGCCAATTAATTTCACCTAAAAGGCGTTGTAAATCAACCAAAGAACAAGAATCTGGGATACAAAGTTGAGGTTTTAAAGGACTAACGCCATGCAAGGTTAACTGGATACCTAAAATTTTAAAAGGCGGAACAACTTGGATTTTATCTGCTGCAACATGCAAGTTACCCTTTATAAGGCACATTTGCAGAACTTTATATACCTCGGCTAACTGGGAAGTATTTAGGGCTCCTAAGATAATATCATCCATGTAAACATACATTTCAACATGGGGGAGCCTTTTGACAGATTGGAGTAATTCATAAACATAGTTTTGGCAAAAGGACAGACTATTGGCCATACCTTGAGGCAAAACCATCCATTCAAAACGTTTATCTGGCCCCTTAAAGTTAGTTGAGGGGACCGAAAAGGCAAATTTTTCATAATTCTGTGGGTTTAAAGGAGCGGAAAAGAAGCAGTCTCTAATATCTATAACCATGAGGCATAAGTTACTAGGGATGCCTGGTACCCAAGGCAATCCCCTTAGGGGGGTTCCCTGTAACAACATTCTTTCATTAATTTTTCTAAGATCTTGTAGCAGTCCCCATTTTCCTGAAGACTTTTTAATGACAAAAGAAGGGGTATTCCAGGGGCTAGTGGATGGGCGAATATGTTTTAATTTTAATTGTTCTGCGATAAGTTCCTCAAGTGCTTGTAACTTATTAGCCTGGAGAGGCCACTGCTCCACCCAAATTGGGGATCCCAGTTTCTAATGGATGGGAGGGCCCCGGGGGGCAGTGGACTTTAGGATTGGGGGTGCACCTTCCATCTTGTAAGTGGCTTTCCCTCCCACATGTTTTGGAATTCGGGGTCCCCTCTATAATTTGGGCAAGAAGGGAGGTTGAACTCTGCTGGTACTCCTCCTCATGTAAAATGTCATCATAAAATTCTTTATAATCAGTGGTGATATAGGCGTCTGCTTGTCCCAGAATGTCTTGGCCTAGGAGGTTTGCATTAAGTCCTGCGGCTATAAGAGGTTTGACTTCCCCTCTTGTGCCATCAGCATCTTTCCAGGGGAGCCAGCCAACAGTTTCTTTGGAAGGAGTATTTCCTCCGACATCCATTATTTGTGGTCCTGGGACCATCCTCCAGCTATTAGGAACTTCCTCCTCTCTAAGGACCATGCGGTCAGCTCCGGTGTCAACTAGGCATCAGAATTTTTTCCCCCTGATCATTATATCCATTTTGGGTCTTAACCCAGGCACAATAGGCACCGTCCAGATAGCCCTTGCAGGTTTTCAGGCTTTGTTAACTCCTATTAGCTCTGTAGGGGTTCGGTGTGAGTTGCATCCAGGCTTAGGTTGACTTAGAGGGTTTCTAACTTGTTGTGGTGGAAAATGGGGGCCCCCTTGGGATGACAGGGCTAGGGGCTGCCCCTTTTCTAATTTAAAGGATTGGCATCCTTGTCAAATTTAGATTTACAATCTGCTTTCCAGTGGTAGCCCTTCTTGCATCTTGGGCATGGGGTGGTGGGAGGTTTTCAGCCTTTTGGTTTTGAATTATTTTGGGGACAGCTATTTTTAAAGTGTCCATCTTCCCCACAGCCAAAGCAACAGCCTGTTTTATTACCAGAGAGGCCGTTTCCAGGGGAGGTCATGGTATTAAAGGCCTTAGTCATTGCCTCGGTGAGGGCGTCGGTTTGGGCTTGGAGGGCAGTAGCAATGGTGCGGGTCTGGTGGCCTTGTGTCGCCACATCCCTAGAGGTGATAATCCACCTTTCTATGGAGCGGTCCTTTTGACCCACATGGGCCAATTTGTGATCTGATGTCATTCCCTCCCATACCAGCATTTTAACAAACTGGTCTCTTAGGGGCCCTGGGGGGAATTTCCTTTGTATGCTTTTTTCTACCCTATCCATGAAGGAAGGGAGGTCCTCATTGTTTCTCTGGGTGATGCCTGATACGGGGGGCTCTGTAGGGCCCTCCGCAAGTTTTTTCCAAGCCGCTAAGCAGATGGCCCTAACCTGGTCTTGATATGGAGTGGGGACAGCAGTTTGCTGAATTCCTCTGCTGTCTTGGTCTGCCATTCCAGATGGCATCCCAAAGGTTATGGGGATAACTGGGTCAGCGGCCTGATTCTTCTCTGCCTGAGCATGGCATTCTTCTTTTAAAAAGGTGCAAAATTTAATATACTGGGGACCTGAGAGTACTGCCCTACACAGCATTTTCCAATCCTGGGTGGTGCAGTGTTGGTGTGTTAATCCCTGGAGGATGGTTTCCACCCATGGGGAATTTGGACCATCTTCGGCCACAGCCTTTTTTAGCTCTTTTAGGTCTGTAGTCTCCCAGGGGTACCAGGGCACTGGCCTGTTCCCCCCAGGGTTGACATTGACAGGAAAAGCCTGGGGTTGGTAAGGAAAGGGTGATGGAGTTTCCCAGGGATTCCCCATTGGCTCATGCTGTTTATAGTTAACGTTCACGGGGAAAGCTTGAGGCTGGTGGTGAAAGGGCGGGGGAGCCTCCCAGGGATCATTTAGTTGAAATTTGTGTTGCCAACTGGCTGTTATTTGTTTATTGTTTGTGGCCCTCTCCTGTAAGTCTTTAGTGAGAGGATGGAGGGGAGGGTACAGGCCCTCCCCTGTGGGTTTACACTGGGAAAAGTCCCGGTCCTCTTGTGACCCCCCATGTTCCTCTGGTGGGTCCCCGGAACTATTTGTTGGCTGAAAGTTATCCTGGGCATGACCTTGTGAAGAGATGGTTAGGCTGCCCTTAATACGCTCCCTTTCAAACTTTTCCCATTGCTCTTCTAAGTCTGGGGAGGTAGGTGTATGGCTGTCACCTTTGTGGCCTTGCAAGAAGCAAAACTTAAGGGCTGAAATAGTAGGTAAAACCCAAGGGTGGGTCCTCCCAGCAGCGAACCTCACACTGCCGGGCAAGGGTTTGCACACAGTCCCACGTGTCCCAAGAAAACAGGCTGGCCAAAACAATCCAGGGAGCCAGGGCTAGAAAGGTTTCCCAGGTCTTGGCAGCCATACTGTCAGAAATCTCAAGTCATCTACTTTTTAACAAATATTTTAGCACCTTAAGGACTGGTTCATCCATTTTGCCCATGGTATTTTGCATGGTGTTTAGACGTATAGAAACAGAAAGAGAAAGCAGCTGAGGGTTAGCACCAGAAAAAACCTGACGGGACTGGTGATGGCCAGTATTTTGGGAAAAGGGGATGGCCAGTCCCTCAGCTGGAAGAAGGCAAGGAGGACTTTCACCCAGTCAGGCTTCCGCTACTGGAGCCGACTGATATGAGACCTTCAAGGTCTACCAGAGAGTAACCTTGGCCACGACCTGTCAATTGTCCCACACCCGTCTGCTTGTTCACTGAAAGTCACAGAACGGAGAGGGAAAGGATAGTGGGAAATAAGAGCAGGAGGAATAAGAAAAGAGTGAAAACAACTTACCCTGTTCCCCTGTTGGGAATAAGGAGACTCACCTTGAAAATGTCCATTACCCCAAGATGGCGTTTCTCCAGAGGGCAACTCCACACTGAGGCTCGTAGCCGCTCATCGCCTCTCTCTCAAGGCCGCACGGTGGGTCAGTTCTTCTTATGTGGTGGGTCCCTGTTCGGGCGCCAGCTTCTGCGGGGGCATGCCTGAGGTCCTCCCACAGACCCAGAAGGAGAAGGAGCCGACAGGATTACCCCCGGTGTTGGGACCGAGGGATCGTGGGGAGAAGTGAGCCTGCTGCCTGCCAACCCAGCCCCATGAAAGAGACACTCAGACGCGGCAGGGGTTCTGTCAGGGCAGTTCCACTTCATTGCCATTACACTCATGTAAGCAAGCAAGTAGGGGCTTTCCATGAGCTAACCAATCAATTAAAGGATCACACGGGCATGCCCTTTGTACTAACATGTTGAGCATAGCGATCACGCAGGGTTCATGAGTGCGGAAATACTGGAGGACCAATAAAAATGATTTGGAGCTATCTTGGGTTACGCCTCCCCTACTTCCCATGGGCACCATCTTCATCCTCCACCCATAGGCACCATGTGGCTCACAGATAATGTTTGCTCCTAAAAATGGGCCCAACAGAGTATGATATAATTGACTATATATAAAATGTCAAAACAACTTTCCACAACAAATAAGTGAGTTTAATTAGATCAAAGGATACAAGGTCAATTTTAAAAATTCAATTATATTCCTATGTTTTATTAATAAATAGTTGGAATATTAAATTTTTTAAAAAATACAAAAGCACCAAAACATGAAAGAAGTTAGCTATAAACATAACAAAATTGATGCAAGATCTGTATGTAGATAATTTTTTAAAAAAAACACAGAAAAGAAAATAAGAAACTAATGAAAAAATAAATTTCTAAATAAGTGGAGAGATAATCCATGTTTGTGGATTGAAATATTCAATACTTTTAGTATGTCAATTCCAATTTAATGTCATCCCATTCAAAATCCTAGCGTGCCTCTTTTTTTTTATTTTTGTAGATATGAACAACTTTATTGACATTTGAATGTTAAACTCTTACTGGATTGCTAATGTAAGCCTTATTTGGTAATGGTGTACTATCCTTTATAACTATAAAGGATTTTTTTTATATGCTTAAGTTGAAACCTGTGGTTATTAATTTTACACCATCTTTCCTGACATGAGTTTGTAAGTATCCACATTTCTCTCAAAGGGGTATTTGTATTTCCACTCCACTCATTTTTTTTATATATGTTACACTTTCATGTTATCCTTCAGTTTAAAATTTGCCATTGTGATTTATACTTTGACAAATGAATTATATAGAAGTGTGTTGTATAATTTCAATGCATTTAGGTTTTTTCCTCTATTTTTGTTATAAATTTGTAATTTAATTCTGATGTCATCAAAGATCATACTCTATATGATTTTAATCCTTTCATTTTAAATAAGACTTGTTTAATGATCCAGCATTCTTTACTTTTTGGTTGTGGAGTCTAAAATATCAAATGACTGCAGTGGTCAATAACATTGTTCAGATCCTTTAGAATTATATTGATCAATTATTTTTGCTTTGTTGTTACAAGGTGCTTCAGGAGGTGTGTTGAAATATCCTACTTAGACTACGGAATTCTCTATTGCTATGCTCAACTTTGTCAGCTTTGCTTCAAGTATTTGAGTCCATGTTGTTAGCTATTTATACATTTATGAGTGACATTTTTCTGATGAATTTACTCTTTTATCATTATGACATACCCTTCTTATTTTTGGTAGTACATTAAAGTTTATATTCTCTGGTATTAATATAGTCACATTGGTTTCTCATGCTTATGATTTATCTTTTTGTATCTTGTTACTCTCAACTCATGTGTGTCTTTATATCCGTCTCGCTTGTTTATCCATGCTGATTATCTAGGCCTTTTAATTTGAATATTTAGAACATTTGCCATTTAATGTAATTGTTATGGTTAGATATCATTCTGTCATGTTAGTGTTTGTTTCTGTCTGTATCCCCTTTTTCATTTTTTTCTTCTCTCCTGTCTTTTTTTGGATTACTTGGATATTTTTTAGAATTTAGTTTTAAACATTCATTAATTGGCTTTTTCATCTATGCTTCTTAGCATTGAGGTTTTAGTGGTTGCTGTAGGAATTATTATACACATCTGTAAGTTTTCACAGTGAAATCAAAGGTAGCGTTGTACCACTTCACCTAAAATGTAGACATCTTGCAACATAAGACATCCATTGACTCCACCCATGCAGCCATTATACTATAACTGTAAAATGCCTTTACTTCTACATATGTTGCAACCCACAAATTAATATTATATTTGCTGTATAAATTCATATGCATTTTGAATAAATTAGAGAAAAATGCTATAGTATATTTACTTAGATCTTTGCTATTTTTAATATTTATTTGTTTTTGGAAGTCTGAGTTTCCTTTGGTATTATTTTTCTTCAGACCAAAGAAATGTCTTTGACATTTTCTGTAAGGCAAGTCTGGTACTGACAAATTGTCCGAAGTTTTCTTATCTAAATATGCATTCATTTTCCCTTCATTTTTGAGATATTCTTTTTGGGTATATGGGTATATAATCATAAATTGACATTCCCTCCCTCCATCCCCCCTCCCCACACTTTGAAAGTGCTCTGTCACTATATTCTGACCTCCAGGTCTAAGGCATTTTTTTTTCTCTAGTATGTAATAGATTGTTTTGTCTCTTGCTGGTCAAGATTTTCTTTATCCTTGATAGTTCATAGTTTGACTATGATGTGTCTATGTGTAGCTTTCTCCACATTTAATATGTTTGGATTTAATTGTGTTTCTCTCACTTATTAATTTATGTATTTCATCTAACTTTTATTATTATTGTAGACACCAGAGGTTTGGCTCACATTTTTAACTTTTTTTTTTCTCCTTCCTATTGATCTCTCTTCAAGTTTAATGTATTTTTATTCTGTCTTCTAAATTATGTTACTAAGCCCACTGAATATATATATATATATTTTTTATTTTAGATACTGTGTTTTTTTAGTTTAATTCTTTAAATTTGGGGTTTTTTAATGTTTTTATTTCTGTGATGAGAATTTTTTAATCTTTTAAAGTCTTTTGATATCTAGGTTATCTCAGGATCGACCACAATTAATTGCTGTTTTTCTTCCCCTTGAGTATGGATTACATTATCTTTATATGTCAGATAACTTTGGATTGTTTTATAAATATTATAAACATTATTTTGTGAAAACTCTGAATTCTGTTATATTCCTCTGAAGAGTATTTATGTTTTATGTTTTGTTCTAGCAGGTAATTAGCTTGGTTTGATTTAAACTATGAACTACTAAACTTGTAACGAGGGGTCAAAGTACAGATCTTCATTTAGAATGCTTCACATCTGTACATTTCAAAAAGTTCATAGAAAGGTTTTTATTATCTTTCAATTCTATTTTTTCATAAACTTTTTGAAGTACCCTCGTATGTGGTTTAGGGTTCTCTATTTTATAATGACTTTTTGTATCCCAATGCTCTTTCAAAACCATCAACCAAGTGATACCATCAACTATGTGATTATTGCCAGAAAAAAAAATTAATGCAGTCATTAACTTTGGAAAAAGCCATAGGGAGAAAACAATGTACAAGTTATATCTCCTATGCCCTGCATATTTAACAACCAATGGTAATGTTCATCTTACGCTGAGAAACTAAGAACTTTTCCCTGAAACTTGCCATCTTGTGAAAAATAAAAGTCTTTCACATGATGTGAAAAGTGACCAGTTATTGAGGCTTGTTATTGCAGTTAATTAACTTAATTATTATTAATTTTGAATAGTAGCTTTTATTAAGTTTACTCCCTACACACTATTTACCCTCAACCTTTAATCAACTTTGAAAATGGCTGGATATGAGGGAGATTTTTTACATTTTCAAGTATTACTAGATGTTCTAACTTTCAACATGTGTTCAGCACACATAAAATAACTGTTTGCTTAACGTGAGACAGCATGTTTATCATGAGGGTTATAGTGATGAGTGGCAATGCAAGATATGTGTACTCACAATACATGCAGTGTAGTCTGGTATGCAAATTATTATAAAACGAACTTGTATTTAACTATTATATCACTGTGAATAAAAATACAAAGTGCTTCATTTATACATGTGTCAGTAGTAGAGAACTCAGTCTCAGTAGAAAGGAGATAGTCAAGGGTAGCTGCCTAGAAATAACTGTAGTGAAGACACTTGTAGTAAAGCTGAATGTTAGCTGATGAAAACAGATATGGATGAAACTGAAGATTAGCAAATGTTCAAAACTGAGTAAATGGAATATATAGACATTATAATAAGCAAGGTTTTTCCCAGAAACAATGACATTGAAGTGCAATAGGAGAAGAGAAGATATCATGGAAAGCTGGTAAAGGATCAAGTGAATTATGCAAAGCAAAAACATAAGGAAACTGGAAGGTCATGTTACTGATTCAAATTTTTTCTTAAGAAAAATGGAAAGTCATCTACTTATTTTAGGCCTATTTAAGTGTGCATTTTCATCAGATCTTGAAGGTTAAAGAATGTGTTGGAAGAAAGAAGGATGGATACAAGACAAAACATTTAAGAGACTATCATGTTATTCCAGGAGAGGAAAGTGGACAGTTTTGAGGTATTTACAAGATAAACATTTGTACATTTTTGGAAATTATCTATCAGGAGGGGCTGATGATAATGAGAAGGAAAAGATACCAATGCATATTCCTTTGTGTAACTGGATTGTACAACTGTATATGTTGATGCCCCTTTTTAAAATAAGTAATGCTGGAGTAGGACCAAGATTGGGGTTCAACATGCACATTTTGAATTTTAGGTGCCTGAAAGACATCCAAATAGACATTTGAGTCATGAGATTATATATCTTGAGAGAACAGAGACAAAGCATAGCCTAGTATTATCAGGATATAGATTAATGATAATTAAAATCATAAAGGTAAATGAGATCACCTAGTGAGAAAGAATAAAATGAGAAAATTGAGGACTGAGATTTAAAAGTGTAATATGGATTCTAGCAAAGGACTTTAAGAATGACTTACTAAATATTTCTTACTGAAGTAAAGAAGAGTGTCCTTTGAGAAAGATTAACTGGTCACCAGCATCAAATACTACCAAGAGGTCACTAAACTGAGATCTATAAAAGTATCATTTCCATTAAAATATAGGGAGGACTTAGTGTTCCCCAAAGACATAATTTTAAGCTTATGGTGCTCTCCAGATCTGCAGAAAAGATAAATCTGTTTAATGCTTGTTTTCTTCTCTTTTACAACTAATTGCTAATGTTGACACCACAATATATTTCTTGGGTAGAGATAAATTACACAAGTGACAAACAGCTTAAAAATATTTTATTATCTCAAAATTATTCTCATTTATAACAATTCTAAATCACTGTGACAGCCACTATTACAAACAGCACAACAACAAGAATTATAACATGAAATTAATACGCTTAATTAAAACATAAATATTGAACATCATTTCCTATTTTTATTCAAACCAAATAAGTACATGAGTACTTAAAGGACAAGATTAAATGTGATAATGCAAAGTTGAGGACGGGTGAAATGACATATGAATATCTAAAAAGAGTCATTACCCGTGTCTGAAGTGATTATACAAATATCAAGAATGAAACAGAATTTGAAATAGCTCATAAAAAAAAAAGAGTAAGACTTCTATACATGAAAATGGAGGTCAGGAGCATCGTCACTAGAGAACACAATAAAAATCAAAATTGTATTGCATAATAAAGTATGATTTTTATACAATATATATGTCATTTGAATGCTATATGTTTAAGGAAAGGTATAAGATAAACACAGAGAATATAGTTATGCCTGAGTATGGAAGACCATGAATCCTAAACGTAAGAGTTGTGGCTACTGTATGTAGTTACAGCTGTTCTAGAAAATAACATGTTTCAGGTGCTTAATAAAAATGAAGAATGAAAAATTGACAGGAATGTGGGAGGATCTGAGAGAGGTAAACCTGTAAAGAAGTAGGTCTCAAATGAAAAAAATAATCCCTAAACATTTCAGCCTCAAACATTGGTGCAGATGGAAAAACTAGAGAGTACAGGAGAATCTGAGAATGTGGTTCCCTCTGACAGCCAAACTGGAAGAGCAAAGTGGAACCTGGGGGAGCTTTGGGGAAACCAGCCTTGACTGTGACAGTTTATGGAGGAGTGAATGTAGTCCACTGTGTCTGAGTAAGTTGTTATGTGACCATTAAGACCATTCAACAATAATGACCTCTTCTTCACTATTACCTTTCAAATTGCGTATGAGCTATTCTGGTTGGCAAATGACAAGAGAATAGGATTTTGGAAAATATTTACCCACTTATATACAGCAGTAGTAGTGCCAAGTTGACAAAAGTCAAGTAGTTCTAAGCACATCTCGTTTGTATTCCTCCTTCAATCTAACCGTATTATGAATGAGAAATATTGGAAGGTTATGTGCCTAGGAGTGAAATGAATAAGCAGAGCTTTAGGGTAGTTAGTATGGCAGCACATTTAGCATTATTTAGAAAGTGGAGAACATAGAATAAGAAATAAATTTGCACCTTTAAACAGGGGGGAAAATAGGGATACAATAGAAAAACTGGAGAGGATTATCCAAAGGCTACTACTACTAAGAAGCAATGAAAATGTATACCACACATGCCTATGCTATTTCTTATCAGATTTTCTACTTATGTCAAGTTTATAAGATTATGTATATACACACACACGCACACATGCATATAAACCCACATGAGGATACTTCGAAAAGTTCATGGAAAGATTCATATTATCACTCAAATCAATTTTTCCATAAACTTTTTGGAGTACCCTTGTGTGTGTGTGTGTGTGTGTGTGTGTGTGTGTGTGTGTGTGTGTGTGTGTGTATGTGTGTGTCCACGTGCATGTGTATGTGTATTACCATAATCTGAATTCTTGTCCCTTCCAAAGCTCATAGTGGACCTTGATTCACAATGTTGCAGTGTTGAAAGGTGGGGCCTGTAAGAGGTGATTAGATCGTAAGGACTATTTTCTCATGAATGGACTAATCTATTCATGGAGTAATGGGTTATCGTGGGTGTGGGCTGGTGGGTCTATAAGGAGAGCAAGTGAACAGATTAAAAAGCACTCTTCTCAGCCTTCACCATGTAATACTTTGCATCCCTTGGGACTTTGCCAAGAGCCCTCACCAAGAAGAAGGCCCTTGCCAGATGTATTCCCTGGACCTTGGCCTTCCCAGTCTCCAAAACTGTAAAAAATCAATTTTGTTTCCTTATAAATGACCTAGTTTCAGGTATTCCATTATAAGCAACAGAAAATGGACTAATATATACATATACATATACATATACAGCTCTTGAATCATGTATGCTACCAAGACGACAAAATTTCTGAATGCATTTGGTACAAAACATGGTGCAGCAGTCATTAATACAATTTACCAAATATTTAAAGCTCTGTTTTTCCAGGCTAATAGAAAAATTGAACTGCTCGATGTTCTTCAGATTTAGTGATGGCCATGGGATTTTCTTAGGTCAGTGTAATGTAAACAAAAGTGTGCTCCTTGCATGCAGAAGCTTAAAGGACCATGGTGCCTTATATCATATTCTCTTTCCAAGGCTGTGGTGATACAGGAATTTGTCACAATAGAGTGCCCCTGTCCACCTACACAGGACATACAGCCTGAGCAAGAGGTAAACTTACTTGTGCTGTGACACTGAGATTAGGTAGTTGTTTGTTCCTACAGTAAAATTTAACCCGTTCAAATGAGTACAATGATATTGAAAGGACATAACTATTGGAACCAGGTAAACATAAATTTAAGCCCTTTGTGCACATGTTTGCATTTGTGTGATTATAAGAAATTGTGTAGTCTCTGAGTCCCTGTTGTCATATATCTTGGAATTACTCTTATTATTAGAGATAATGCAGACAAAAGGCTTAATATAAAAGATATTCAAAATTTTTATGTTATTAATAGAAAATGATCTGCAATATAACATTGAACACATTCACTTAATAAAATTAGATAGCATGTGGGAGCAAAAGAGCTTGCCAAGAATGGAAAAACTTCTATGAAAAGTGATATAACCTCTAGAAATTTGAAGTAGATCTTTAAAAAAAGAAAAAGGACGTATTGTTACCCTGAAGATTTGTTTTTTCAAAAACAAAGATTAGTATTCTCTTTATTCATATTCACTTCTCAAGTAAAGCATGGAAATTAAATGAAACAAAGTGTAATGACTTTTCTCTGCTAGAGTTGATATCAGTGTCCGTGGTGAACATTACTTCATGAATAACGCATTGAATCATTAGCATATCAAAGCAACTTTCTTTTTTCTGTATTTCACCACATGGATCAGGTCTTTGATTTGAACTAAGCGACATTTGGGCATGCTGTTACTTCACAAAGGATTAGCTAATGTAGAGAACCTAATCTCCTATCATTTGGGACATTTTGTATTAATTCAAATACTTAGAAAACAAGTTTATAAGTGAATGTTATGCAAGAAATGCTGCAGCTCCAATCTGCTACTTTTATCCTTAAAATGCTGAGTTTTGTTATGACCCACTTTAGATAGGGATTTTTTTTTTTTTTTTGGTCGCAAGCAATTTTATGGTTAGATACACTTTTTGTTCAAAATTACACAGAAATTTAAAAAGAAATACAGAGTCTATGGAGAAAATTCTGCCAAAAAATAACACTGAGAAACAGCAGCCTTATTTACTAATACCCAGAGAAGCATTTATTTGTTTTTTCATTTAGCCAGCATACTACATTCCTCCACCACCTAAGAATATGCAGATTAATAGAACACTCTACATCCCCTTTTTATCTCATATTCTTTTAAGAGTGACAGTCAGGTAAATTAATTATTAAACTTAGTATCAGTCATGTTTAATTGAGGCAGGTAGTGTATGACATAGTTGCTCAGGCAAAAGTGACAGATTGGGTTGGCTGAAATGACTTCACACATAATTTAAACTTTAGGCTGGATCTTACATTCAAGCAAAAGAGAAAGAGAAAAAAAGAGAAAGAAAGAAAGACCCCCCCAAAATGTTGAACTTTCAAAAGGAAGAAATGGACCTATATTTACTACAAGTGGGAAAAGGCGAGGGAAAAGGGAAGGACATAGCTTTGTGATGGACACAAAGAATAATTATGATTTATAATCATGAACATGCTAATAATATTGATTTGATCATTACATACTATACACAAAGAGACTTAACTCTGTTTCCCATAAACACGTATAAACAATTATGTTCCAATTGAAAAAATAAATTTTACAAAAGGCAAAAAACCAATTTAGTCTTCTAATCCATGAATACAGGATATCTTTTCATTCATTTGTGTGGGTTTTTAAAATTTCTTTTATCAACATTGCATAGTTTTCAGTATACAGATCTTTCACTCACTTGGTGAAATTTACACGTAAGTACTTTTGTTGTTGATGTTGCTATTGTAAATAAATTATTTTATTAATTTGTTTTTTGAATAGTTTGTTATTGGTCTATAGAAACTCTACTGATTTTTGAGTGTTGATTTTGTATCCTCCAAATTTCCTGAATTCCTTCATCAGTTCTAGCAATTTTTTGGTAGCATCTTTAGGGTTTTCTATATATATATGATGATGTCATTAGCCAACAGAGACAATTTCTTATTTTCTTTTTCTAATTAGGGCGCCTTTTATGTCTTTCTTTTGTCTAATTGCTCCAGCTAGGACTCCCAATACTAAGTTGAAAAAGAGTAGTGGTTGGGCATCCCTGTCTTTTCTCAATCTTAGAGAAAAGCTTTTGACTTTTAATTATTGGGTATGACGTTAGCTATAAGTTTGTCATACATAACCTTTATTCTGACTAGGTAAGATTTTTAGAAAGATCATCTTGTATGAAAATGAGCAAGATTACATGTGGCATAATGAAATAATTGTAATGATTTCTAATATATTCTACAGAAAATAGCAAGCATGTTAAAGGTTTTGTAATAACTGCTAATATTACTGTATTAATTAACTTTTATGTATGTATGAATAAGTGTTCATAAGAAGGAGCTTAAAATTGGCATTTCTAAAACTTAACATGAAGTGTTTTCAATAAAAAAGAACCTTCAAAAATAGCTTTTCATACTCTTAGACCCTGAAAAGCAAAACTCATAACATAAAATGAGCAAAAACCGCAAAAGATTAATATCAGGCTGAATTCAAATCGAAATGACGAATGTATTAATTGTTAGCATTTTTTTTTTACTTTGCTGAAATTTTGCTTTTAGATGCATATGTGAAAAATCATTGAAGTCCTGCAGAATAAATGGTTCATAATCATCAGTAGAAAACTTTTGTCGAAGAAAATGATACACCATTCCTATTTGAGAATTTAGTTTAATTCACTGAAATGCGGACCTTGAATATGCAACACTTATCCACCTTACTGAAATTCTGATTTAATGAGTATATGAAAAAACTTTAAAATGCAGCATTAAAGAAATGATCTGATATCAGTATAAAACTTATGTAAAAGACAATGACACATCATTCCTTGTTCAGAATTTATTTTAAAGCAGCTAAAAGTACATTTCTTTTCTACCTTGCTGAAATTTTAATTTTAAAGGCTTGTATAAAATTTATTGATAGGCAGCAATAAAGGAATAATCTAGACATCAGTTTAAAACATATTTAAAAGACAATTATACATTATTAAATTATTAAATTTAATCAGCTAATTGCAGCAGCTGAAAGTTCATGTCTCATCTCTTGTGCCAAAATTCTGATTTTAATGTATAAACAAAAACTTATTGAAAACCAGCACAGGAAAAAAAGTCCAAAAACATTAGTATAAAACTTACACAAAAGACGATTCATCATTCTTAGGTTACAATTTAGCTTAATTCACTGAAGTGAAGCGGGTGAAATTTCATCTTTCATCTTCCACGCTGAAATTCTGATTTTATTTTGCATGCTAAATAATTTATTTAAAAAGATTTTTATTGAAACATAAGTGATTGTACAATTGAATACCAAAACCTGTGTTCAGTATGTAATGCTCAAATCTGGATAATTAGTACATTCAACATTATACAAACTAATAATTTTTTGTGGCCATTTGCCAATTTCTCAATAAACCTTCTTCCCCCGTCCCCTTTCCATCTCTAGTAAGCTCAGTTCTGTTCTCCCCTTTTGAAAGTTTAACGTATTGTTATGATTATTGTATTTTTTTCTCTTTCCTTTATTTTTCTTTATTTTTAATACCAACTTATGAGTGAGGACATGTGGTATCTCTCTATCTGTACCTGGTTTATTTTGCTAAACATAATTTTCTCTAAGTTCATCCATGTTGCTGCAAATGGAAGAATTTCATTGTTTTTTAAAAAAATTTTTATGGCATGGTAGTATTCCATTGAATATATATATATATACCACATTTTCCTTATCCAGTCATCCATCCATGGACATTTAGGTTGGTTCCATCTCCTAGCTGCTATAAATAAAGCTGTGATAAACATGGGAGTGCAGGTATCCCTTCCACATGATTTCCATTCCTTTAGGTATATACCCAGCAATGGGACTGCTGGATGGTATAGCAATTCTATAGGAACCTATAGGTTGTTTGAGGAACCTCCATACTGTTTTCTATAATGGCTGCACTAACTTACAGTCCCACCAACAGTGTAGAAGAGTGCCCTTTTCTCCACATCCTCACCAGCATTTGTTATTCTTTTTGATAATAGCAGTCTAGCTCAGGTAAGATGATATCTCAGTGTGATTTTGATTTGCATTTCCCTGATGATTAGTGATGTTGAGCATTTTTTAATGCATCTGTTGGCCATTTGTATGTCTTCCTTTGAAAAATGTCTATTTGGGTCTTTTGACAATTTTTTAATTAGGTTATTTGTTTTTTAACAGAGAAGTTGTTTGAGTTTCTTATATATTCTGGGTATTAATCCCTTGTCAGAAGTATAGTTTAAAATGTTCTTGCCCATTGTATAGGTTTTCTTTTGGCTCTATTGTTTTGTTTTGTTTTTTGTTTTGGCTGTGCAGAATCCTTTTAGTTTGATATAATCCCATTTGTTTATTTTTCCTACTGTTGCCTTTGTTTGGGGGTGTTATTCATAAAGTTTCTGCCCGTCTGACTTTCTGAAGTATTTCCCCTGTGTTTTCTTTTAGTAGTTTTATAATTTGTTAGCATAAATTTTTGAGAAATTTTTAAATAAACAAGACCTCATTAGAATCATTGAGTTGAAAATGTATAATATTTTTATCATGATGCAATAACTTATTCATTTTAATTTATCAACATTTAAAAAAACAATTAAAAATACAGGGAACATTTTATGTAATCTGCTTGGGATAGTGTTCACATGGATTGAAATGCATAGAAATGTATCAAGTAATACAGTTTAGATTTGCACATTCCTTTTTTTACAAGTCATATGTCAATAAAAATTTTTGAAAAAAAAATTCATAAAGAAGAAAAATAGATGCAATTAAGCTAAAACAGCAAAACAAGAAGACTGGAATAAATTCAAGTGAAAAATACATATTAATTAACTGAAATATTCATAAACTTTGCAATCTATTTTTTTCTTTTTTGCAATATTTTACATAGATATCATTCTCAATATAAATTTTGTTTCTTTCTTAATTTGAATAAAATCACATATAAATATTTTTCCTTTCAATACATAAGAAATGTTTCAAGACTTTATAATAATGCTAGAAGTAAAAAATAAATGGAGATTAGCAAATAATCTACTAGCTGTCAAATAAATCAGGAAAAGTATGTAAGTAAGCAGAGAGTGAATCTTCCACATTTGGTGGACTATACTCTGCACCTAGCACAATATATGGAACACAGTTGAATGAGAAGTCGATTAATAAGGAGGAAGAAGTAAAGGAAAAGGGAACATAATTAAAGTGGACATGAGACTGAGATCATACTACGTGAGAGGGAAAAGGGAAAAGAATGATATAACACAAGGCCCAAAGGAGAAAAGATAGGAATACAGAAAACAGTACTTATGTAATGATAGTGTAGTTGGGAATTGCACAAGATTCCACAAAGCGAGTGTGGAGAAAGAGAGAAAAGTGGAAAGAAGGATAGGAGGGAGGGGGTTACTCAGTAATAAGTGGGTTTGCATAGATATCTTGACAAGCAACATATATATGTTATTTCAACTTAATGACACTAATTAAATGAAGGTGAGTACCACAGCCAATTAAAAGAAGGAATTAAAATAAGGTTGTTCAGAATTTATCCTAGGTTCAGTTATGACCATTAGCAAGGATACAAGAAAGTGATATAAACTGCATCCCTTCCTTCACATACTGTAGAGTTTATGTGAGATAGGTTATAAACTAGCAGATTAAAGGCCTTTTATTTTCAATATATGCGAGAGAATGTGTAAACTGTCTCAAAGTATTCATCATAGAACAATAAAAATGAGCATTGTCATAAGAAGACAATAAAAATGATATTAGTAGGAATGTCCATTTATCGCATGCCTTATACATCTACTCAGTATTCTTCTAAATACCTTACATATATATTTTTTTTCAGTACTTTATTTAATTTTATTATTTTTTATTGGTTATGAATATTCATGAGATACAAAGCTGATTGTCACCCCTCGTGCCCAAGATGTGAAGGCCAGATTCACACTGGCAGCATGCCCCTTACCACAAACTGCATTTGCACCCCATGACTCCCACCCAACCATCCCCAGCCTCCTTCCCCCTCCCCTTTTCCCCCTGAGCCCACTTTGTAGCCCAAGAAATGTTCTCTCCCTCTAAAAGTCCAATGTATTAATATGGTAGTTCTTTCCTTTCTTCTTTCTCTCTTAGCTCCCACATGTGAGTGAGCACAGGCGGTATTTATACCTCTGAGTTTTGCTTATTTCATTCAACATAAGCTTCTCCAGGTTCATCCATGTTTTTGCAAATGGGAGAATTTCATTCTTTTTCATGGCAGAGTAGTATTCTGTGGTGTATATATACCACAGTTTCCTTATCCAGTTATCCATCAATGGACATTTAGGTTGGTTCCATGTCTTGGCTATTGTAAACAGAGCTGCGATGAACATGGGAGTGCAGGTATCCCTTCGACATGATGATTTCCATTCCTCTGGGCATATACCCAGAAGTGGGGATGCTGGATTGTAAGGAAGATCTATCTATAGTTGTCTGAGAAACCTCCATACTGTTTTCCATAGTGGTTGTACTAGTTTACAGTCCCACCAACAGTGCAGCAGTGTTCCCTTCTCTCCACACTCTTGCCAACATTTGTTACTCACTGTCTTTTGGATTATAGCCAGTCTCACTGGGGTGAGGTGGTATCTCAATATAGTCTTAATTTGCATTTCCCTGATGACCTTACATATATTTTTAGGTTTAATCTTCAAAATAGTCTTATAAGCTGGAAATGTATAACAGCTGCTTTTAGTGCTTACCATACCTTCCACTAGAGCTACAGTGTGCAGTGCCATGAGAGCTCAGACCCACACTGACAGTTTTTCCCTTCAGCCTACACAAAGTGTCTTCCAGCTTACTGCCTGAGAACTTTGCTGACCCACTGTTGGCAGGGGATTTAATTAACCGGGGTACAATACCTAGTAGATAAATTCCCATCTTCCCATTTCTCAGATGAGCAATCAGAGAGGCACTGTGTGAGTTTCTCAGAGTCCTTGTGGAGTTGAACTCTCATCTAATGACTTTTTCTGTTGGCTTTTTCTCATTCTCGACTTAGCTGTTATTACTCTCTCATTCTTGTTTCCCATGATTGACTCCCAAATAAAATTTCTACACCTTCTCCTACTCCTTTTTTAAGATTTTTTTTGGGGGGGGGGGGGATCTAAATTAAGGCATAATTGTTTTACAAAGGGAGAAAATAAGTTTCAGATAGATTAAGTTGTTTACCAAAGTTTGCTCATTTGGAAAGTGGCAAACAATATATTCTTAATTAATAGCACAACCATAACTCAAATACCACTGAGAGGCAAGGGATAAGGTATATGGTGTATACAAAAGTAGGAACTCCTATTTCCAGAGGCTGCACACAGTGAGCAATGACCAGTGTCAACAGTATAGTAACTAACTGAAGGAGTAGGTCAGCAGAGAACAGAGTGTGCAACCTGCAGCACACAGTGAGGGCTGCTTATAAATACTCATCCCCACATGGGATCTCAATAGAAGAGATTCTCTCTGTGCCTATATGGTTAAAATAAAGTGTCAGAGCTAATATTTGAATGCAGATATTTCTGACAGTCATCCATGCTGTCAATCAATAAGCATACTGATTCTCTTTACTGAAAAGACAATGACTTAATCTGTTCTATAAACTCTGTAATCTCCCATCTATAAAACTCTATAACCTCCCCTTAGTGAACTGCTATCAAAAATAGTTATAGTAAAACACAGGATTTTGCAAAACTACAAAAGACAGTTATCTTAAAAAATGCATTTATTATCAAATATCCAAAAATATCAAAAAGTTTTATTACAGATCATAGTGCAGCTATTGCTGCCAAGTGGTATGAACGTGCTTTCCTTTTGACATCAGTAGACAGGGATTATTTCTGCATGTACGTATTAGATGTTTTCTAAGGTTTCTATAGCTGTTACCGTTACGTAAACACACTTAGCAAAATAACACTTATTGCAGAGATTGTTCTATACTAAGGCAGTATAAGGTCTCTGCTTAAGAAGGCCTTTAATTACTTTATGAAATATTGCATAAGGGAAGCTTCTGAAACCAACGGCTCTTGTTCATTTTATTACAGTTCTGTTAGTTTAATCACCCCGGTAGGGGATGTGTTACTTGGTGGGTGATTATTTTCTTTACACTGTGAGACGCACATCCACAGTGCTTGTCTCTATTAACTTAATGAAGAAATCACAATTATAAGAAGAACTATGTATCAAACATTTATTTGAACACACGGAGGAAGCAAAGGGAGAGCAGGCATTTGTGATGAGAACCTATTGTCTATGTAAACCTTTTTGGATTACAAAATCAGCAGCTGGTACTTTAGTTATTGGTCAAGAACTGTTTTATTATCTTGGTGTTCTGTACGCATAAGCAGAAATCAATGCCTGAAAGATTTAAAAATATCTATGCATAAACGCACTCTATTGATTTAAGAATTTTAAGAGGATATAAAATACATACATGAAAAACAACTTTCCACATTCTCTTGTTCTTAGAGAAAGTGGTTGAGACTATGTTTGATGAATAACGAGTGATATCTGCCTAATTCCATTGTGTCCGATTTTTTTCTCTGTTTTGAAAAAACAAAAACAAAAACATATCTAGTGTGCTCTTTCCAATGAGAAAAGTTACATGTATGTTTTTTACAATAGCCATTCTGAAATATATCCTTGAAGGCAAATTTACAATTATATCCAGATGTTAGTCAAACTCTACCCTAAAATTTTCATGCTAAATAATTGCACCAAACGAGAACAGGGAAACATGCATATTTTTATGCATTTTTTAAAAAATCTTCAGAATAAAAGCAATTTATACCAGAGGATAGGAACAGTTACCTCACACAGTTAAAAAGGTCAATTTGAACAGGGATGTAAAATGCAAGTTATTTAATAGGACAGATTGAACCCTCCATAGTCTGGCTCTTACATACTCCTGCAGAATCATCTGCTGTTATTTGTCCACTAAACACCATGGCTTTTAGTTAATGCAGTGCTCTCTCACCTCTCTCTGCTTTTGTCGTACTGATTTCTTTTATTTACTGCCATTTCCTTACTTCTTAGAGTAAATAATTATTACCTATTTTCAAGAGTCAAATCAGGAAATATCTCAAGAATGTCTTTCTAACCCTCTGTAGTTGGACTGACTTGTCCGTTCTCTGCTTCGATCGCAACTTTGGCATGGCCCTCTTAAAGATTTTAAAGTTTTAATTAATTTTATTTCAGTGTTTTTTTTTTTTCTATTTTGTGAGTTTGTAGAAAGGAAGAATAGAGAGTTTGTCAGCATTTTAGACACTGAGTCAAATAAACTATGCTAAGCCTCAGATATATGAAAGGCAGACCTTACTTTGTAATTTAATATAAAGGATTTTATATAAAGAAAATAGTCCAAGTTTGCATTTATTTCAGAAAATTGCCCAACCTACAAGACTCCAGCCTTTGATTGAACATTTTCAGTATTGGGGGACTTAAGAGCACAGTAAGGTGTTTTGTTTATTAGTACAATATTATTAGCTAAAGTCTGTAATTAACTCAAATCTCCTTTGTTTATACCCTAATGTTCTTTTCTGTTTCAGGATCCTATAAAAACTGCAACATTACATTTAATCATCATATCTCCTTAGGCTCCTCTTGGCTAAGACAGTTTCTCAGATGCTTCTTCATTTTGATGACCTGGGCAGTTTTGAGGAGTATGTGTGAGGTATTTTGTAGAATATCCCACAGTTGAGATTTGTTTAACATTTTTCTTATGATTAGAAAGGGACTATGTGACTTTAGAAGGAAGGCTATAGTATAAAGTGCCATTATCTTCACATCACATCAAGGACAGATCACTGTTAATGTCTATTTTGATAACTGAATGGTATTTCAGGCTTTACAGTGAAGTTATCCTTTCCTTTCCTCTTTCAATACTATACTCTGTGAATGGAAGTCACAGCTCAGACTTAAGGAGTGGGGAGTTATGTCCCACCTCTTTGAGAACAGAGTACCACATAAATTATTTGAAATTCTGCATGAGAGTACTGTGTGTATTGTCTTCCATTTACTAATGTATTTATTGAATTATTTATTTAGATCAATATAGATTCATATGTATTTATTATGTGGTTTGGTTTTAACCTAATGCTCTTTTATTTATTGTTTTTGTTCAAATTGTTTCAGCTTTGGAAACTCTTCAGTTGGCTCCTTTGTCCCTTCAACATACCCTGCCATTGTGTGTATTTGTGTGTGTGTTTACCATTTCCTTTACCTTCCGGATTCCAGCGTGCTCCAAGTTCTTGTATATTTCTTTGCCCTGTCATAGTCAGCTATTTTTAGATGGAAACTTGGTTTCATTTATTGAAAAATGATATTAGAAACCTAGATCTGGGTGCTAGGTGTGCTCATTGCTACTGAAGTGTTATTGCTTCTAGACCTTTATATGCACCTTTATGTCTGCAAATTTCTCTCCAAATACTGTTTTATCTGTAGTCCCCTAATATTTATGTTTGAAATTTTTTTGTAATTCTTATTTTTGCTTAGCTCAAAATATATTTGATTTCTCTTGAAACTTCTTATTTAACCATGGGTTTTGTATATTTTGTTATATAATTTCAAAATATGCTGGGATTTTTCCACTGTATTTTTTTAGTTTGGATTTCTACTTTAATTTCATTGTGGCCTAAAACGTACTTTGTATGATATCTAGTTTTAAAAAATTTTAAGGTCTGTGTTTAAATGCTATCTATCTTGATAAATGTTTCATGTGAATTTTGGCAGTGTGTGTATCCTGCTGCTGTTGGCTAAAGTATTCTGTAAGTGTTAATCAGATCACAATAATTGAGAGTAATATTCAGGTCAAATATACTGAATGGTTAAAATATATGAAATCACTGAATAAAAATGTTGATGTCTCCAACTATAATAG
Source organism: Cynocephalus volans (assembly GCF_027409185.1). Taxonomy (NCBI): domain Eukaryota; kingdom Metazoa; phylum Chordata; class Mammalia; order Dermoptera; family Cynocephalidae; genus Cynocephalus; species Cynocephalus volans. The sequence goes on from NC_084472.1 coordinate 61,375,934, forward strand.
TGGAATTGTCTATTTCTCCTTACAGTTCTGCCATATTTTGCCTCATATATTTTTGCACTTTATTGTTAGATGCATACAAGTTAAGGATTGTTTCGTGTTATGGAGAATGGACCCCTTTATCATTTACATAATGCCCCTCTTTATCTTTAAATATTTCCATTATTATGACATCAGCGTTTCTTAAACTAAAAATAATTATTTCAACTTTCTTTGGATTAATAATATCTTTTTCCATCCACTTACTTTTAACCTACCTGTGTTTTTATATTTAAAATAGATTTTCTAAGACAACATATACTTGCATCTTAATTCATTTAATTAACTCTGAAAATTTCTTGTTTGGTTGGTGTACTAAGACTATTCACATTAATGCAACCGGCTTAACAGGACCTTATTTTAAAGAGGTTCCTCTAAATGCCTGATGATGAATATTGATAAGTTACAAGCTGATAATGTCCATAGGGAAGCACTGATTGGCCAGCTCCAAGGATAATTCTGGAAGATCCACAGTAGTAAGAGTCAATAAGCACAATAAGCTGATTAAAATGTCATTACCCTTGCTTTAGAAATACTCCTAAAGACTGTGCATGCTAGATTTTTAATGATTCTTGAGTTGGCAATATCATAGCTGTCTGGCCTATCACATGAAAGATGGCAGATAGTCAGATTAAAGATACCCCTTTGTGGACCCACAGACTGGAAACAAATTGTGAATATGAATAGGACAGTCTGGCTACTGAAGTAGATGTCAGTGATAAAAGCTGATTATCAAGTGAGTCTGACTGGTATCAAGCTGATGATCAAGATGACCGTTGTGTGCCACACTTGTGACTTCTACCAAACCCTGGGCCCAATTGCTATATGATGAAAGAGACCACATGGCACAGGGCTTTGTCATTGCCTGATTCCAGAAAATTGACTATATTAGGCCTTTCAGCCCATCTAATCGCAGGACCATCATCGGTGCCTCACCACTTCCATCATGTCACTTTTGTAATCTAACCAGCAGGCCTAAGCTATGCCACTATGACACTTGGAAATAAACTGTGCCATGTTTTAAAGCTTTATAAGTCATTTATAGTCTGACAAAAAGACATTTTGTGTCTTTTATTACAAAACCCACTCAATAATTGGTCAATAGTTAAGGAATTTGATGAGCATCCCATGCTGCCCCCCACCCACATCTGGTACTGGTGACCACCTCCTCATAAATCAATGCAGAAACATTTCTGACCCTACTTCCCTGACTTGTTTTTAGTCCAAAGATTGCAATAAAGTAATTTGATTACTGAATGCAGTACCCCCATAAATGTATCATCTTGTCTTGGCTATCTCATAGCTAATGATCAGGCCAAAAGCAGTATGGCACACCAAGACTTTATTTGGAAATTTAGGATTACACCCTGACCATTCCTGCACATGGTATGTCTTTCCTTGTCAAGAATCTCATGCTAACCAGGTAAACATAACCCCCTGGGTGACAGCCTAGTGAAAAGGGGCTTAAGGGAATCAAATTTACCTGGAATCGCTCACCTGGTTCTCGTGTTGGATTGACACGATCCTAGATTAAAAGGACAAAGTACACTTATTTGAGTACACTTTCAAGTTCCCCAACAGTATCCCCCAGGAGCCAAGAAGAGAAATATAATGATTTTTTTGTAAATTTTATTGAAATGCCCTTGGCCCTTTGGCACCTGACCACTTAGATGAAAGTCCTGAGTGAGAGTAAGGGATTACTGGAGAAATGGTAAACTTAATACTCACACAATCTATATCAATTGTGTGATACCTGGAAAAGGAACACATTATAGCTCAGGAACTGAAGAGTGGAGCTAAAGAATTATACCTTTTTCCTGAGTCAAGCAACAGCTGCAGTTGGCAATTATACCTCCTACTTGGTTTAAAATCCCCATGCAATTGCTATGAAAATAATAATAATAGCCTCCTATGAACATGGCCAATCCTGATCTATTATGCGGTGCCTGGTGCCATCTCAAATATGTGCCTTTTTCATATGTATGCAAACATGCAGACCAGCACAGCTTTCTTTAAATCTGGCTGATACAAATTTATATACTTCTTTGATGCCTAAGCAGCCTAGGGTTATGTTGTGTGTGCCTATTGAGCTGTGACTAATTAATACTTCTCATGTGGCTTAACCAAACCAATGTTTGAAGATCCAAATCAAGCTCAAACAAATTCTGAACCAGCATCATCTGTGTCTCTCCAAGTTATATGTTCAAATATGGGTTGTAGTGGGCTGTGGGCCATGGAATATCTCACCAGACGGGATAGATGTTGTTTTGGGGACTACCTATTGTTTCAAATAATTTTTGGCAATGACACCAGAGATTAGCAGGTAAACCTAAACTCCCATGTGTGGTTCATAAAGGATAACACACTTGTCTATACTGCATCCAACAGCCTCCTTCTTCCCCGCCCCCATTTTGGATTTATGCATAGTTTCCTGTGTCTTGGACCTGCGGTGGGAGGAGGCTTATAGTGAGCTCAGTTCTACAGTTTGGCCTCATTGTGCTCACTTTTAAGTCTTATTGATAGTAAACTTAATTAAATAAGATTAATTAAATAGATTTGGTCTCAGCCTTTTTTGGTCAGATTAATAAGAGTGGTTGATGGAGTGGAATATGTTGAAATTCAAGTTCACTCAAGAGTCTGTCAGACTAAGAGATGGATTTTTGGAAGGAGCAATCTGCTATGAGACTTGAATGTTCCTGCATTTTCTTGTTGAAAGTGCCAAGAATGAAAACCCTGAATGTTCCTTGTCCAACCATTCTTCAGAGACTCGCTAATTGCTCTTTACATGTGATGCAAACTCACTGCTTGTGTAGCATTCACCTGGGCTTCTCTGCCTAAGGTCCATGGGACTTGGGGGATCAGCCGTGAGATGGGGAACTGACTCAAGATGAAGCTCATAGTCCTTGCTGTGTCATAATTAATAAAACCTTAATTTCTGACCCAGGAGTATTTGAGTCCTCTGCCAGTATCCAGAAATGAGTAACAGGCTAGCCTCCAGAATAGAATAAGCAAGTGTGTTAAGTGCCTTGCTTTCTGAGAGATTGCATTCAGATGAGGAGAGACCTAAGACTTACACCATAATAAAAAAGAATAATGTCATAGAATACAACTGGAAGGGCCCTCAAGGCACTCTATCATAGGAGAATCCTAAGAAGTTGACATTGGAATTAAGACCTACTCTTAAGTCACGAAAGAGCCCTTCAAGACACTTTCTGAGGCAACAGCTTGGGAGGAAGATAGGACAGTCTGAATAAAGGCTTAAGGCAAAGACATGTTGACATGGCTGCAAAATAGGGAGAGGGGCAATCACATAATCATAGTGAAAAAAGAGGGGGATAATGTTATCTAATTTTTGTTTTCCAAAAAATGCCTTAGCTATTAAGCATGAGATGGATTACTACGATGTTAGGAAGAGGCTATTTGAGAAGACTTGACTGAACAATTTGTTTTGCTCTATGGTAGTGACAGCTATAACATGAATATTTGGAATAGGATGTATTTTGGTGGTAAAGCTGAGAGCATTTGTCAATGAATTGAATGTGGCACGAGGGAAAGAAATAAATTAATGATTAGCCAAGAATGATTGGCCTAAGTGCTTGGTTGAATATCTATATATGTAATTTATAAATGGACAAGAGCAGAAGAGGAGAAATATGGAGGATTGTGAGGGTTTTTAGTTTTAATTTATTTAGGACCTTTTAGAATAAATATATCAAGTAGTCAGTTAGATTAATGAGTTTGGAATATTAGTATCATTCTCTTACTTTTCGTATAGCCATTGTAACTTTCTTTCCAGGTCTTTTAATAATATTTACTTCACAATCTGATGTACATTTTTGCAGTCTTTATACCATCTATAGAAATATTAAGAATTTTATTTATTTATTCTGGTAAAATGTTGAAAACTGAATATTTTTAAAAGATAATACTGTATAGCTACAGAATTTATCTAGAGGGTAACACTGAAAATTGATTATCAGTATGAGGTATCCCAGCCCATGTAAGAATTAATGCTGCGACTTATATGGATCACGTCTCAGACAGTATGCTGCCTGTTCAGCTCTGTCTTCCACTCATTCCATTGACTGCCTCATTCACTTTCTTTTGATTGCCCAAGGAAATCCAATTTATGTTCCTCTGTTATGCTGTAAGTGTCACCATTCTTTGACACTGTGTACCAATCCACAATCTCACTCTGGTTTACTGACTTCTCTTAAAACCTCTATGAATTTATTTCCCCAAACCAAAATTCTTCTCAACTTCATAGGAATTCCAGAGAAAGTTTGAAATTAATGGCATTTTTATCTCAATTTTTTAGTTATGGTAGGTAGCACATTTGTCATGTTTATTTTGTATGACAACAGTAAGAAAAGAGAAAAGAAACCAATTATTGTAGGGTAACATTTTTTCCAGAAAATATGAAGAGAATTTTCACTTTATTGCTTTTTTTCCACCAAATTACCCTGTAAAATATGTATTGTTAGCTTTATTGCACTGATGGAGAAAAAGTTGCATAGCCTGACAATGGCTGCTGACTTGCCCTTTAGTCTTCAGCCTTGTTCCAAGGCCACTACCCTTTTCAGTAAACCACTGTGAGTTTGCTGACTTCTACAGACAGTGCACAAAACTTGCACTGTACAGGGTACAAATGAAGATATAATTAATCACGACAATGGAAGCCTCTCTTTGCTTTAAGTGCCATTTTACCCTACTCGTTATTGGCCTCTTAAATATTCCTACTTTCATATAATCACAGGTCACCATTATAAATGAGTGAGACTGATGGTGTACAAAACATATTTTGCCTACAGGTCTACAAAATATAGAGATTGTTTGGGTGTCAAGTCTCTCTTTCTCTCTCTCTTTTTTTTTTTATCTAAGAGTCTATGATTCTTCGAAATTCATAGAAAGCAAAAGACATGCGTTGCCATCACAGTGCAGTTCAGATTTATGCTAAATAGAAAAAGACACTATTCAATGCATTTCACAAATTGTTTTCTGGTGTAGAAATCATTTAGGCTCCATGCCACCATCACTTGTACCCTGTAATCCTGTAAATGGTATATCACCAGTTTTCCTTCTTCCTCTATAGAGGAAGTGCTTCCTCACACTGTTCTTCCCATCATCATTTGATACTGAAAATGCTGCAGATCATGGGTGATAACACTTTTGCCACCAACACTAATTATTAAGAACGGGTGCTATGCATGCTCATATTTGTCATTAAAAAACATTTACACTATTTGATACAGCAGCATGTACCTTGTTTTACTCCACTGAACCAACCAAAAAAGTGTTTTAAGAGCCTTAATAAACAGTTTTATTGGACTCACATATGTTTACATTATATGCTGTGCTTCAGATGTTACAGTAATTTGTTGCATCAGAGATATTTTCCCTAGAATAGCATCTGTGATTGATAATGATTGGTTTTTTTCTTATTAGAATTATCTAAATAGACTATATTGGGAGCAGGTGAATAAAAGTATTTGAGGCACTATGTAGCATTAGGGTAATAGATAATTGCTTGGATGCTTACATCTTGCTTGGAATATTAAAGGCTAGATGTACTGTGGGTTCAGTAAATATAAATAAAAGAGCTGACTTCAGCTAACGACTCACTTTTGAGCATGGTTCTTTGACAGATTTTATTGGTAATTGAAAAAAATGGCAAAGCAATTTTATGACTATGCTTGGAGAAAAGAGCCCAGTCCATAACATGAAATCAGCCAACAAAGCATTTTTGCTATGATTACTCCAAACCCCAAAGCAATAGGCCAACACATTTTTAAAAGTTTCCTTGTTATTTATTTATTTTTAAACTTCATTGGAAAGCATCATAATCCACAGAAAGCAAGATATTGGCAATACATCTATAATGAATCATTTAAACAGCTTATTTTTTTTTAAGAAAAGAACAATCAAGACTACATGCCAGTTTTTAATCTAAATACTTTAAAAACGCATTAAACATTAGGTTTATTTTATTTTGGAGGAATGGAGAGTAAGGACAGAAAGAGAGGAAGAGGATTTTCTTATACAGAATAAGAACATTGAGTTGTGTTTTATTTTTTTCTAGCATAGTAGAAATTGTGTGACTGTAGAGGTTACTATCCTGAAAAAAATATTTAGGAACAAAAAGAAAAGCATTGGTAAAATGTATTTAATTTGCATGCAGTTGACCATTCTTCTTTACATTAATTTAATATTTATACACCTTGTGAATTTATGTTTTACATTTAAATGCAGACATTTTTGCCTTTCTCAGGACTAGACAGTATTTTACAACAATCTAAGTATTCTAAGAATTTACTTACTACAATCCTTGTCTCAATATAATTTTCATATGATACTATAGGATATAATTAAGTGAATGTATTCAACCCTGCATTCACAGAATGTTCACTAATGTCAATCATTTTTCTCCACGTTCCTTGCCACACTTTCTCTTTCTCCAATGCACTTGTCATGAATCTGTCTTTTTCCAACTTCTCTTTGCCCCATAGTCCATACTGCTTTCTCTCATTAAATGATCTTCACACTTGTTAACACCATGTACCTCAAATCACCTTTTGTTTTTATTTTTTAACATTTCAAACATCATTTCCTAATTTTTTACTTTTCCTTTTCTTTTTTTTTTTCATGGATTCCCCAATTTTTATACCTTTAGACTGCAAAGATTTTAAAATGAAACATCATTCAAAGAGCAAAAATAGGAAATTTAGGATAGGTTCAACTGTCTTGTTTTTCCTGCACTAAAATTTAGCCTTTGCTGAATTATAAGCCACCTCAAAATTCAGTGGTTTATGAGAACATCATCTGTTACTGCAGACAACTCTCTTGATTACCTAATGGCTCACTTGCCTTGGGGTAGCTGGACAACTCTTCCACAGCCTTGAATCCAGCTGGGCCTGGCTGCTCACTCAGGTATTATCTAAAGGTGCTTACTCTTTCACCTTCTGCCTGTAAAGAATTATCAAGCCTAAAAATACGATAGGTAATTTTTTTTCTCTTAAAAACAGCTGCATATGTCAGTTTTGCCAAATGTTTGCATTAGCCATTTTCACAAACATTTTTTACTATCCCATTGTCATTTTCTAGTCTTTTATTTGTTTATTTACCTCTTGTCACACAGTTCCAAAATAAATATTTCTACTAAATTTAGGTTTCTGTTACAGCAGTAGCCCACTCTAGGTACTGATTTCTGTATTAGTTAGCTTTGTTTGTGTAACAAACCATTTCAGAATACTGTGGCTTTAAACACATCATGTATCATTTACACGATCTGGAGTGGACTGAGGTCAGATGGTGTAAGCTAAGCTCAATTTGGAGGCTCTGCTGTAAGCTGTAAATCCAATGAGGCTTGTCTGTTCACTAAGTTTGGGCTTAAGTCTCCTACAAGTATGTTTAGTCTTGGGCTTACACTTGGTTGAGGAAGCATCTCTGGGAATATGTTATGGAATAGACAAAGGCATTAAAAGGCAAGTGAAAATACCCAAGAATTTGTAAAGCCTATCATCTTAACTTGCTCTCTTTCACTGTAATTTACATGTGACCACTGGATACTTAGGCCAACTGCTGCTGTGGGACTAGCAAGCAAGAAGGTGAAGTATCATTGTGACAGAGTTAATTGACACTGATCATAAATTATAATTAGAGCTGCTGTTACAGATTGTGGGCACGGGAAGAATAAGTCTGGTATCATTTTCAACCAGTTGGAAATTCTTGATACTCATTTATCCAACTTTGAGTATAAAAGACAAGTGTAGTAACCCTGGCCTGAGAGTGGTCTGGCCTAAGGCACAGGGTCACACCATCAGGTAAGCCACTGTGAAAAACAAAGGGGTTTGTTAAGGCTGTGGGAAATCTGGAATGTATAGTAGAAGATGGAGATCATGAGCTACTCTAACATCTATGAGGACATGAACAAGGTGTGAGCTGTGGTAAATATTGTATTGTGCTGTTCAGATCTTCCCTGGGTTACTGGATTTGTACTTTTAAGCTTATATTTCAATGGACTTCTTTCTGTATATCCAAGTAGAAGACATTTCCCTTTGGGAACCAGATTTCTGCCATTTCTTCTACATTTGTGGTATTGTTTTTCATTTACTGTTTTAGCTGCAAGGAAGAGAATTTTAGAGGATTTCATTTGGCCTGCAAGAGAGTATTTTTCAGTTAAAAATATGATGGTCTACAGAAAAGATTTAATTGAGTTGTCAAAATGTAAAATTTTGCAACAATTAAATGAATCTTTGAAGTGATTAAAGCTTTTTAAATTTTTAATGCAAACAGATGCTATTAAATATTTTAACAGAATTTTAATAGTGTTTGAATATAGTTATTTTATAGATCCACAAATATAATAAAATAAATCCATCATTTAATACATGAATATGACAAAATTATTTTACTTTAATTTCAGTATCAGTAACACTATTTGCATTCTAACAGTTCCTAATTTGGGAATAATATAGCATCACTATTTATAGCTCTCAAACTTCTTCCTCAGGTCTTTCACACATCCTACTGGTATAAAATGTATAATCAAGAAGTAAGGAGAGCCCTAAGAAAATATATTATTGGTTGCAAAATCACTGTAATTCAGGTCTGACTTTAATTCTTTGCAGGACTATTTACCTTGGTAAGTTTTTCAAGGGCTGTTTCTGATAAAAAGACCTAAAGCCTAATCTATCATCTTTAAAATTGATAAACTATCTTCCCTAAATCACAGATTCTCTTTGACTGCTAAGTAACTCCCTGAAAGTTTTCTTATTAACTAATCTGAGTCATATGCCTCTCAACCTATATGTGCTTGAGAAACATAGATTTTTTACATTAAATTATCTATCACTTATTATTTGCTGAATTTATATAAAAAATAGAGATATAAAATAGAAAATTAATTACTAATATATTTGACATTTATTTAGTTTCTTATGTCCCAGGCACTGTCAAGCATTTTTATTTATTTATTTATTTTGTATTTTTTTTAATATATATTATGCCTTTTACCAGTAAGCTTATAACATAGGTACCTCTGTTTCTCTGTTTTACAAATAGACATAGAGAGACTCAAGCAAGTTAGGGATACTTTTTATGTTTCTAGATATAGGGAATGGCAAACTTAGGAATCAGACAACACAGGGCTGTATAATGTTAGAGTCAATGTTCTGAAATATGCAAGACCCAATTCCTATCACAGCCTACTCTTCTACTGGCAATATGAATACAACCTAAATATTGGACCAGGTTTCTTTTTTTTTCCAGAGAGCAAACCACTATCAATTTCTGCATGCTACCTTCTTTAATACATGGTTTAACTAAACATAGTTTTCAGTATTTTGTGGCCCTGTGAATTGGTAATAGCCAAATTTATGAATCAAAAACACCAGCTCTGTGCAAGTAATATCATTGTTTACGAAATTACATATGGTTGTTCACTTGAAGGATTTTGTGAAAGTAAAATATATCCTGTACAGGAAAGCTGGAAAATACTAACCCTGCTCACTTTGCTCATTGGGTGTATTAAGGAGATAGACTGCAAAATAATACGATCCTGCTAGGCTGATTAAAAGGAAAAAAAAAAAAAAAGCAGCATCCCAAATTTTCTCTTCAGTTTTTCTTTTTATTTTAACTTGCATAAATTACTTAAATGGACAGTTTTATAAGTGCTTTTTCTATCTTCTAGAATGTTTTATATATGATAAAGTAGTAAATCTCACTCAGTATTTTCCAGATGATTCACAAAATTTCATAAATAATGTTAAAATTGATAAATTATTGAGTTTAGTTGGTTTCTTTTGTTTGCAGACTGAGTTTATTATTTGTTTTTCAGGCTGAGACCTGTTGTATAAACTAAATCAAAATTATGGAACTTTAGTCAACAATATTTTCGCTTTAATGCAAAGCATTCTACAGTGATTGGCATAATTCATAAAATGTGTGATAAAAATTGACGGAGGCTAACAATAATGGAATTAACCTTTTGATCTTCAAAAAGAAAAACTTTTTAAAAAGCCAAACAGTTATACCTGTTACTGTTTACTAACAATCTGTAATCTTCTTGCTGAAATTATACAAATTTCTGCATATATATCTTAAAGATTGAATATAAGCTTTGCTTTTGTTAAATGGTACAGAATATAAGAGAAAATTAATAGTCATATAGCATGTGCAAAAATAAGAGTTTCTGAAGTTTTATTTCTTCGTGTCTTTTATTTATGTTTAAAATAGCATTAAATGATTTAAAAATTACCGTTATTTAAAAATAATTGAAATTAAGGTATAATGGTAATTGCAGATTGACATATGTAACTATAAAGATATTTGGAAATTTCTTGTCTCAAAGTTCAACCATGAAATCTGAACTCTGCTTCCACATTTTATTGTTGCTATTGCTATCATTATTGACTTATTGCTTTAATAATAAAATATACATCTAATCTTCCCAAACAAACAAAAAAAAAGGTTATATCTTCTGTAGTACAGGAATTTCAAGCCTTCGTGTGTTTTCACTATTATGAATAATGAATTTTCTCCTTGTCTCAGAGACATAATCTTTTAAATCTTCCCCTATATCAGGCAGGTGATCGAAGTCAATATCAACAGTCTCAAATGATACTGATAGCATGTATCATTGCTGTGGTGTGATGAAAAGAGCATGCCACCTTTGTGGTCTTCCTCCCCAAAACTCAGAATCCCAGCATAATGATGGGGAAACATCAAACAAATCCTAACAACAGCGCATTCTACAAAATACCTGACCATTACCGGCTCCAATTGTCAAGGTCATCGCAAACAAGAAAAATCTGAGAAACTGTAACAGCCGAGAAGAGTTGAAGTAAACATAACAACTGAATTTCATGTTGGCATCCTGATACAAACAATGGACATTTTCCTTTTTTTATATTTTTATATGTTTTTGGACATTCCAATAAAAATAAATATAAAAAGTTTTTTATTAGACGTATAACAATTTCCTATATTATGGAGTGGTGCAGTATATTGTGGCATTCCTACTAAAAAAAAAAATCTGTAGCTTGCATTTGTCCTCTGAAATCTCTCTGTGAGAATGCTGTCCTAATTTAAAGATACATTATTTTACTTCATTTTTAGGAAAATCAGTTAGTTGCTCTCAAATATATTATGAAACTGTGCTATACTTCAAGCTTGCCAAAATTCTATCACTTTTCATTTTATTTTATTTTTTTGGTTTAAAGTTAACATTTCTTACTGAGAGGATTTTTGTTGTTGTTATAGTGGTAACTAATTTAGGAATTGAGAACATATTGAGTTTTTTAATTTAATTTATTTTTTAATTGAAACATAATTGACTATACATTATTTAAGGGGAATAGAGTTGACTGTCAGTATTGGTTTATAGTATGTGATGATCAAATCAATATTATTAGCATGTTCATCATCACAAATCAAAATTATTCTTTGTGTCCCTTACTCAATTACTGTCCATACCCCCGCCTCTTTCCCGTTTCTAGTAACTATAGGTCTGTTCACTCCTTCTCTCCTTCTGAAAGTTCAACATTTTATTGTAGTCTGTCTTTCTCTCTTTTTCTCTCTCTCTCTCTTTTATAGCTCACACTCAAAAATGAGGATATGAGGTATTTCTCTTTCTACGCCTGGCTTATTTCACTTAACATAATTTTCTCAGAGTTCATCCATGTTGCTGCAAAATGGCAGAATTTCATTATTTTTTATGGTTGAGTGGTATTCCCTTGTGTTTGTAAACCATGTTTTCCTTTATCGAGTCATCTGTTGATGGATTTTAGGTTGGTTTCTTATCTTGGATATTGTAATCAGGGCTGCGATAAACATGAGAGTGTAGATATCCCTTTGACATATAACTTCCTTTCCTCTGGGTATACGCCCAGCAGTGGGATTGGTGAATCGTATGGTACTTCTATCTGTAGTTATTTGAGAAACCTCCATACTGTTTTCTATAATGACTGCACTAATTTACAGTCTCACCAACGGTGTAGAAGAGTTCCCTTTTCTCTACATCCTGACCAGCATTTGTTCTACTGTCTTTTTGATAATAGGCAGTCTAGCTGGGTGAAATAATATCTCAGTGTGGTTTTGGTTTGCATTTCCCTGATGATTAGTGATGTTGAGCATTTTTTCATGTACCTGTTGGCTAATTGTATGTCTTCCTTTGACAAATGTCTATTCAGCACTTTTTCCCATTAGAATAACTCTTCCAGTTTTATCTATGTGGTTGCAAGTGGCATGATTTTCTTGGGCTAAATAATATACATATATGGATATATATATATAAATATATCACATTTTCTATATCCATTAATCTATTGACAGACACTTAGGTTGCTTCTATATCTCCATATCTGGGCCATCATGAACAATGCTGAAATGAGCCTGGCTCTGTATAGATATATCTTCAATATACTGATTTCATTTCCTTTAGATACATACCCAAATTTGTGATTGCTAGATCATATGAAAGTTCCATTTTAAGTTTTTTGAGGAACTTCCATAGTATTTTCCATAATGACTGTTCCAATTTACATCCCCATCAACAGTACATAAGGGTTTCCTTTACTCCACATTCGTGCCAACACTTGTTATTTTTTGACTTCTGATAATAGCTATCCTAACAAGTGTGAGCTATCTCATTATGGTTTGGTCTGCGTTTCTCTGATGATTACTGATGTTGTGCACCTTTTCATATGCCTGTTGACTATATCTACTTTACCCTTATATCATATACAATAATCAACACAAAATGAATTAAAGATTTAAATATAAGATCAAAAACCATAAAACTCCATTACATTAGTCTTGGCAATAATTTTTTGGATATAACACCAAAAGCACAGTCAACAAAAAGCAAAAATAAACAACTAGGTCTACATCAAACTAAAAAGTTTCTGCCAGGCAAAGGAAATAATCCAAAAACTAAGATAGACTACAAATTGGGAGAAAATATTTGCAAGCCATATATCTGATAAGGCACTAATATGCAAAATGTACAAGGAATTCATGTAATTCTAAAGCAAAAAACCAGAAACCTGATTATAAAATGGGCAATGGACCTAAGTAGACCAAGGAAGAGGAAATACTTCTGGATTGAAAAATTCACCAAACTCTTAAAAGTTAAGGTGAATTGAGAGCAACAGTACTTGAGAACAAAAGGTTATGTTGAATATCAAACGTGCAGAAAAAGCTTTTCTTGAACTTGATGTTGTAGTTGTCCTTTTTGCTGTGGTTATTGTCACAATGTCTATCCTGTCTTTTCTGAGAGAAGGGAGTGGTTTGTTCTATTTCTCCAAAGTTTTATGAAGCAAGGTCAGTGTACACTTACTTTATGAGATGTTGAGGGTGTTCTGAGGAAAGTTGCTGACACTGCAAACTGATATTTGTGGTTTGACAATATGATTCACTCATCTGAGGACTGGGAAGTGGCCGCGTTCTGTTCTCACTTCCTGTTAGGAGATGTGTGGTGACATTAAAAAAGTGAAATCCTTTGATCTAGCAACTTCACATGTAGCTGCAGATTTCTTTAATTTCACTTCGGCTTCTATAGATCTTCAATATCTTACATCTTTTACTTATTTTTTCTTTCAGTTTGAATTATCTGCTCTTCCAACACAATAAATTGATGTTCTGATCCTGGTATTTGAGTATTTGAGTATTTGACTCATACTCATTTTTCACATTTTAGACAAACTCTTATAATATTCTGATTCCTGGGCCCAGACTCCAATCTCTGTTATTTTCACGTTCATCTATTTCATCTGTATTTACGCTTTGGTGATGATTTCTTTAATTTTTTTCATCATTTTATTTGATAAGTTTTATTTTAAATTAATGTGTTGTATTCATTTGTGACTTACTTTTGGAGATAAGAACCAGAAGTTGGCAGTCTACAAAAGGACTTAGTCAAACGGGTAGTGGAATCTGCAAAGTATTACAAAAAGATGTTTCATAATTATGTAGCATAGCTTCCTGAGTTGCTCTCTCTGTAGAATTAAACAGTGTTTAGAAGTGCATACTACTCAAATAGATGTAGTGGTTCCTTTGCATAGTATAGTGGAAAACTCGTTAACTTGCTTTTGTTCCCCCGAGTGTCTCTTTCACTTATTTTATGCCTTCAAAATTATGTTCATTCTCATGTGGCTATCATTCGCTGATTTTAGGTTTGATTGAAAGGAGATCCCTCTGGAAACTACACCTTGGTAAAAAACTACCCTCTTGTATATTGACAAGCTCTTACAAGGTTTCTTTCAGTTTCAATACACAATAAAGCAATGCATTTGTATATGTGTATAATTAAAATGTTAAAATATTATAAAGAAATTGTATTTACATATTTTATGTATTCCATAACTTCCACTACTATGTGACAAGTACTTAGTATAACTCTGGTTACATTTTCTTTTAAAGAAATGAGAATTCATCCAACTCAACAGCATAATAAATTTGTCTTACTATGGAAATCAATTCCTAAATTAAAATTATAACAATTTCCCTGGCAACGGTAGCTGGTGCCAGCAGATGCATTTAGCCACCAACTGCTAAATGAAAATATGCATTCTTCATTACAATCTCTGGTACATATGATTTATTTTTAAAAAATAAATATATGTTCAGTGCCCTCAGTATAGGGTCAGTAGGATAGCTGGATCTTAGGGGTATAAAAAATGCTCTAAAGTTAGGCTGCTTTGGGAGGTTCTTTTTGAAAATGCAATGCAAATAAATGCTTTTATTACTGATAGACAACAAAAAAAAGTATAATCTATAAAGAAAACAATTTTTCTTTAGGATCCTTTCCAAGAAGTACACAGAAACTCTGTCTGTCCTGTTTGAAACAGAGTATGATATTCTTAAGCCTGTCTAATCAATACTCTGATAGAAAAATAAGCCTTTGATTTGATGAATCAAAGGAATCCTTAAGTCCATTCTAGACTCCAAAATAAAACACAGGTAAGTCTTGAAATTTAAAAATTAGTCATTTTCTTCTTCTCAGGGGCTTGCATTAATTAAAGTTTATCTGTCTTTTTCTGATCTATAGATATTAAATTTCCATTTTTTCAACAAATATTCCTTTACCATATATTCAGCTTAGTTCAACAATTCTTTTTCTAGGTAGTACGTTTGTTTATGTATTCTTACTTTTATCTCATATTTTCTTGGTATTTCAAAATTGCTTTATATTCTCTCCTAGATTTGGCCGTGTTGTTCTCTGCCTTAACAGCTTCAACTTTAATGATCTAAAATTTTTCTGTGATATTTTCAGTTAACTTCATTTATGATTATACCCTCTTTAAGTTTGTATAAAATCTGTATCTGAACTATGTATGAAGACATGTTCCTGGTGATCTGAAGAATACCTTAAACTTTTCCTTTATTGTTTAGGAAACATACACCTCAAAAAACACTGACACTATTTAGAACACATGTATAGCCAAAAACCATCAAAGTACTTTTATATTTGTCTTCCACATAATAATTAATTTTGGAGAAATTAATTATAGTTTTGCCCTGTGTATGTACGACCAATTATGGAGACTAATTGCACCATATCAGTCATCATTTCTTTTTTAAAATTTTAATTAATTAATTTATTAGTATTTTTCTTACAATCTAAGATGTTGTGGAACAGTGAGAGGGTGAAGAGGGCAGGGCTGGCCCTCAGAGGGCTTCTTCTCTGTCCTGGTTGGGGATGGCTGGGGTGTGTGACTGAGGCCCAGTGGGTAGCCTCACTCCTTGTCAGGAGCCCACATAGTGGCTCAGTTGTCGCTGATCCAGATGCAAATGTCAGGGGCAGGGGGTGTGCCTGAGGCCTTCTGCCCCCTCAGTCATCATTTCTACATCAGACTCCAGTTTGCCTCAGTTATAAAAAGTTATTTTAGAATTTTGTTCTACCACCTTTTAAAAATATAATCTCTTTGAATATCCTATATAAATTATTGAATTTAAGAATGGATATAATAGACATTATAACAATGTTCATACAAATTATATGCATTAAAAATAATATAAATATTATAGTATCTATTTTAAAACTGCAACTTTTAAAACTGTGAAGCCTAACTTTGGTTATAACTTTGAGGAGAGCAGTATTTAATTTTTGGTAAAAGGAAGAAAACACATTTAAAAGTGTTTAGTCTACTAGAAAATTACCCTTTCTCCTTTATAAATAGAACAGTTAATGTCATAATAACAACTTGGACATTGAAACCTGATCTCTGGTATCAGCCACATGTATTGTATCAAATTTTAAAATACGTTAAACTAGTATTTTTTCATACGTTAAAATTTAACATTTTAATCACAAACTATTCTAACAAGCTCTAGAAGTGATTGAGGTATCGTGCTATTTAATTCACATCTGACTTCATGTATGTGCAGGTGTTACATCCTTTTGGTTAAATAATTATCTGAAGAAAGAGTATGACTGCAGCCAGACAGGAAAATCATAAACAGTAAGGCCAACATATTAAGACTCTATAATTTTACAATGTGTACAAACAATATTTATCCCAAAGTTTGGATGCTTACTTCAAACTTAACTCATTAACTAAATAAGCATTTTATCTCATAAAACAACTTAAATACACTAAACACAAACTAGAAATTGTTTTTAAAAACCACAAAGTAGGGTATATGTTTTTAAATTTATAAGAAAGAAAATGTTTTTTTTAGATTTTTGAATGTATTATGATTAACATTAATTGTGATTAACATATTATCAGCAGTATATGTATAATGTGGATTTCTAATTGAAAATTTAAAGAATTAACTGAAACTCTGAACTTTGTTTTTAAACTTTCTTTAACTTTGAAGCACAGTCCCATTATTCCAATGAGGATAGATTCATATTAACATTCTTGCCCATTTTAGTCCTTGTAATGAGCCTAAAATAGCTGCCAGCTTGCAGTGCTGGAATTAATGATAATTAAATGTAACACAAAATGTATTTCCATATTTTGTATTGCTCAAATGATTTCATCTCAGATGTAGTATGATTCTTTTAAAGATGACTACTTCTATTTAATCTCTTTTCCAATTTTAATTTGAATTTCATATTGTTCCTGACTGTTTAATGAATATTTTGGGAGATGGCCATAGTGTTGTTAATTATACTGGAGACTGAGTATAATTAATTCTTTTAGACCCAAAGTCAGCTAGTTAATCGATTTCTGATGAAACTGGAGATTAAACAGAGATAGTTCACCTCTTCCTTCATTCATTTTAATTCTTCTCTCTTTCAATTCAATCAGATTACTTTGGAAAGTCATTTCTGGTAAATCAATTGTGCAACTGTTTTGGACATTATCCAGATGTTAATAGAACGGTGATCTTTTCAGTCAAGTTACCTTGGTATTGATTTCTGAAAATGAAGGATTTTTAGTTTTAGTTATTAAGAAGTAAAAGCTACCATTATCATTTATAATTTATATTTAAGTAATTTATAATTGTCTATTAACAATAGGCTCATGTAATCACACATAAAATATTGTTGGCATGGCATTTCTAATGATCCTTAAAAAGTAGAGGCAAGTTCACTATAATCTCAAATATATTTCCTACTGTACAGTATATCCTGTTATTGAGTTATTAACTCATAATGACAAAACAGATTTCTTAAGTAGTGTCAAGCACTTAGTATTGTTTTAAAAATGCAGTAGTATGTATGACAGTTTATCATTTTCAATGCTATGCATAATGGCATATTTTGATACCATGAAATGCCTTAAGAATTAAACTAAGACATGAGAGATAGTAAATAATGAATTAACACCATTCGGTTTAATTGAGATAAAACTTTAAGGACTTTCTTCCTATTTTTCATATTATTAGAAACATTTTTTAAATGTGTTACGCAATATATATTGCAACATTTTAACAGTGATATCCTCAGATAATAATATTGACGAAAAGCACTGAGCTTTTTGTATTTTTATTTTGCACACAATCAGTTCATGTTGCTTTAGTTTATTACAATAAAATTTGATATTTTTGCTAATATATTTTCCATACATTGGAAAATAGATTACTATGTATTCTTCTTTTATCTTTATAATGTTTGGATTGTTTCAGAATTCTGAAAAAACAAAATGAAACAAAGCCAACAAACAAAAAACCAGGTAATCTTATAATTCGAAATTAATTATACAGATACTGTCTTAGTCCACTTTTTGCTGCTATAACAGAAAATCACAAATTGGGTAATTTATAAAGAACAGAAATTTATAATTCACAGTTCTGGAGGCTAGGAAGTACAAGTTCAAGGCACCAGCAGGTTTGATGTCTGGTTACAACCCAGACTTCCAAGATAGCACCTTGAATCCTGTGTCTTCCAGAGGAGAGAAACGCTGCTCTTCAGAAAACTTCAGAAGAGGAAATCCACTCTCCCACAAGCCCTTTTTATAATGGCATTAATTCACTCATGAAAGCAGAGCCTTCAGGACCTAAACACCTTTCATTAGGCCCCACCGTCCAACACTGTTGCATTGAAGGTTAAGTTTCAATATGAGTTTTGAATGGGACAAAACATTTAAAACACAACAGAAACAATCTTTTGTAATCTTGCCACTGAACTTACACTTGCACTACTAGACTTTACTGATGAAGACATCATTTGGGCAAGATTAGGTTATATTTTAAGAAACTATATCAATTTGTATAAATAGACCATTGGGCAGCATTTCTCCTGATTCAAACCACCGTACTTTTAATTTTCACAGCTGCTTATGAATGAGTAAGCATCCCAGTACACAGCAGATGACATCAGGCAAGCAAAGGAAGTCTTTCCATTTTCATATGGAAGTTAACTGAATTCTAGACATCAAAGAGTTTGAAGAGGAGTCAAAAAATGTGATGTGAATCTCATTATATAATTTTGTTTTGTATTTAGAAAGCAAACCAACATTATTTTCCTCATATCATGAAGAAAGTTTAAGTGGGATTAGATTTGCCTAAGTATAATCAAATAGTTTAATGTGGAAATCTTGCCTCTAACTATATTTTTCAACCAAAATGCACTGTGATTTCTTCTGTGCACTATCACAATATGATTAAAATAGTTTTATTATATTTTTGCTTATTGGTCAGGTGATTAAAACTTGGTTTTCTGAGATAACTCATATTAACATATTAGTTTATTTCACGACTTAAAAGCATTTGCAGTCTTCCAAGTCACATACCATTCTACCCATTGCAACTTGAATTTGTCAATGTGTAGTACTGGTTTTGCCTGGGATCCATTATCCAATACAAATAATATTTCACAGACACTTTCCAAAAATCTCTCATTTTCTCGCCAAAACTTTAGGAAAAGGAAAAAAGTCTTTCTAGTAATTCTAGAAGAAAAAACAGGAGGTTTAACCAGGAAAAAAAAAAATTATTAAAACATGAGTTTGAGCAAATCTGATAAATATAATAGACAAGGTGAAAACAAAATTACCATTGAGGCTACAAGCTGATTTATCTAAGGGCAACAGTTATGATCAGAGATAATTTGTAAAATGTATGGTGATTGACTCTAATATTATATATGAATTCCTTTTCACCCAAAATTTCCTTTTTTTTCTTTTTTTTTACTTTGGGGGATAATGTAAATGTTTCAGCTGTGGAATGGCCATGGTTCTGCTTTTAAAATACATGCCTTTTTTCTGATGTTAGAAGGAAGAGCTACCATTTTCAGGGAAGAGGGAAATAGGGTTGTTAGAAACAAGCAATGTCTGCTAGAGCTTCTGTGTGGTGTTATAAGTATCACATTTTCCCTCAGCCCTCTGACCCTTGTCTATGAGCAGGTATTAATACCTTTCACAAAAGAGGAGATAACTATGGGGAACAATAAAACAGTCACCCACGGTGCTGTTATTACTACTTTCATTTGATAGGTGAGGAAGGGAAAGTAACTTATGTTCAGCAGACTCATGTCATTCCTAACTAATTCATGCAATATTACATTTCTGAGACATGGTAGATTTCAGATCCAAATGCAAGAAGTTTGGCTTAAAAACCCTGGCGTTTAACAACGTGTTGTGCTTCATTTTCATGGTAGGCTGAGTTTCCAGTCTGTCTGATTTGAAAGTTCATACTCAACGGATAGATTCCTATACAATCTGTGACTATTATAGGATATTCCATAGCAGACCAATATCAAAATGATACTCATATCATTCTATTTTCTCCAGTCAGATTTTCTGTACCATGCCACTACAAAACTACCTCAACACCACTTGCAGTTTCCAAGGAACATGTCATATTTATACGGAAATAAACTTTTGCCTATGTATCCTCTCCATATCCTGTTCATCCTGAGTTTCTCAAAATGTTATTTGTGTCTAAGTGTCTTTTCTGGGACATTTTCTCTGTAAAACTTTATACCTCTGCAAATATAGAAAAAAATTTTTCCGTCTGTAATCCCAGAGTAACTTTAAAAAATCCCCATATAGCCCATATTATATTGCATTATAACGGTTGGTTTGTATAATGGTTAGTTGAGGATTCCATGAATTTCTTCAGATGGTCAGCCTAGTTTATTTATGTTTATAACCACTAACATAATACGTTGCTCATCAAGTAGTTTGAA
Source organism: Cynocephalus volans (assembly GCF_027409185.1). Taxonomy (NCBI): domain Eukaryota; kingdom Metazoa; phylum Chordata; class Mammalia; order Dermoptera; family Cynocephalidae; genus Cynocephalus; species Cynocephalus volans. The sequence goes on from NC_084472.1 coordinate 61,396,548, forward strand.
TTCATAATATATTTGTTGAATGAATGAAATCACCTTAGAAAAATATCACAAAGGAATTTGAGTTTATTATTTCATAAATGCATGTATTATTGCTATAATGATTGTGTATTTATTTACTGCTAGCTCTGTAAAATTAAATAGAATTTTACTGTATATCTTGGCAAAGGCAATACTCCATAATCCCATCAGATTTGCATCTCTGATAAGATTATGTGTTTTCTAACTTGATTTGAGTCATTATACCGACTTCAAAAAACATCTAGCACAGAAGATGACCACAATACGCAGAAGCCAAAATGCTTCCATTCAGTTAGGTTGGTTTTACAGAAAACTGTTTGTGGCGGTTCTCTTGTAAGCATAATGAGGACAGAGTGACTTTAATTGAGGACATTACTAAGATTTACTCAACCATGTGCCCTAACACTGGAATTTAAAGATCAAGAAGCCACAACATTGACACAAAAATAACAGTTTTATGGATTTGCTGCCAGTCAAAGGGTCGTTTTAAAAAGACAGCTCTGATTTCCCAATATTTTCAAGCATATTCACCCTGAATTTCGTTCTCCTTCCATGATAAAGATATCAATGTCTCATTTCATGTCACTGTTTCATAAAATCAGAAGACACAAAAAATATTGCTTAGTGGAATTATATTTCTGTGGACACGGCAAAGGAGAACATTATCAAATTTATGGTTTATGTTTTAAAATTTTTACAGAAAAAGCTCCCACAATTGATCGTAGTCAATGTTCAGTACAAGCAACATATTAAAGTAGACATCATACATAGTATAGTGAGGCATGTTGGTCCCTCTATGTGGTTGTCTCAGTGTTGCAAATTAGCCAAGCAGAGTTGACTCACTCTCTGTTTTTGAAACAAATGGAGTGGAACTTTTATTTTGTGAAAAATATCAAGGAAGAAAAGTGAATTTAAGGATATTAAAGATATTCACCTTTTATGAGTAAACAGTACAAATAATCTGTATAAATTATATACTGCATTATAAATAATACTGTTTAGAAGAAGTCGGGTATACACGACATACCAGTTTTATTTTTTGTTTGTTTTATGTCAGGATTCTTCCTCTTGCTTCGTTTTTTTTCCCCCCTGTCTTGTTAAGTGGAAATCTTTACTAATCCTAGTCCAGATATCGAGTTTCTTTAAACTTGCATTTCCTGGCCTCTACCCCACAAGACTGATTTATGGATACTGCTTCACATTTATGGTAACATATAATCACAATAATTAATGCATTATTTCAAATGTTAATTGTTTTTCTTATCTTTTAAATGGAGAACAGAAAAATGGATACAGAATTGTGCTGTGTCTGCAATCTGTTATAAGAGACAGTTCAATCATTTCCTTAATATATACCTTAATACATACTTGTCTTTATTCAAAAATGTGCCAGGCACCTTAAAAGAAGAAAGATTCTGTAATCCTAAGTATTCACAGTCTAGTGTGAAAAAATTAAACTGTTTAAATCCTGTTAGTATTAGACATGTGTATTATGACTGAAATGTAAGGCAAATTAAGCTTTCATTATGTTTTCTTAACCTAACTCAAACTTAGAAGTCAGAAATTAAATAGAATACAATTTGAGTCACATCAATAGGCAAACATTTGTTATATTGTTTGATAATATAACACTCCTTGAGGTGCATGGAGAATAAATAGTTGAATAAAGTATCCTCAAAATTCTTATATCTTTTAGAGAGACACACATTAACAGATATTTTACATTTAAGGCCTTGAGTTTTTGCTAGCATCTGACAGGTATATATAAACAGAGAGTGTGGGTATTCAGCCAAACCTGAAAAAGCTCTCCTGAAGGAGATGATATCTGATTTAAAGTGAAAGGAAATATATAAACAACTATGACACAACTGGCATAAAAAATAAATTTAAGATAAAGTAGGCTATGGCATTTCAGATTTTGGAAAATTTACTGCTCATTGATAATACCTTCAGACACTTTATAAATAAGGTGGATGGCTTTTGAAAGTTCATGAAATAACTTCAAAAAAGTTCTAGATCTTGAAAATTCAAGGGATTCCAATAATTAATACTGTCATGTTTGAGTAGGAATCATATTTTATGCTAATCTTCAAAGGAATGATAATCAGAACTGCTTAAGTACAAAAATAAATAATTTCTCCACTTTATCATTTTTTCATGCTCTCCAAAAAAGGAAAAAAAAAAGTTGTCATGTATAAGGACAATCGCATATATCGATACAATTATAAGATTATGGACAATTATGTAAGAACAATAAAAAACAGTTGCCAAATATAGTGAGATTATAAAATGTTTATTAAAGAATGCCTGTTTATTGCACTATAAACCATGAATAATTAGTAGATTGTACTTTATTTAATTTGTCAATCAACCTCATTGAACACCAATAATTAAATACCTTTGTGTAGGTGATCACAATATTCTTATCCTGAAATTTACCATCTTTTAGTGAAATGTGACCCTTTAAAAGATAATTGAAATAAGTTATTAGTAAAAGTAAAACCAGAAAATTATAAAAAGAGTAAAATGGAATATCAAAAATTGAAAAAAGCTTCATAGAGCTGGAGCCATTCATGCTGAATATTAAAGAAATATTATTATTTTTATATTTTATGGTCCAGAGTTATTGAATATGCAACAAACAACCCGAGGAAAGACAGGGAGATAGAAAATAAAAGTTCTGATAATAAAAACAATGAGTAGAATATTGTGTCTGAAACATAGTTGCTATAGATGTATAAAGAATGATTAGGCTAAAAAGTAACTCAACTAAAGTAATTGTAACATATAAGATCAATTAGGTGAAATATGTGTGAGGAAACAATTTCAATAAACCAGAAGAAAATAGTAAATTTGAAAATAGCAATGGCAAAAACAAACAAAACAGAAAATTGCCAGTGTAAACTACTGAATACAATAGAGCACTGACTCAGGAACAATGGTTCAGGGGCTTTGTTGTGTTCACTACTGTGGTCCCAGCACGTAGTACATTGCCTAGTCCTTAGTAGGTATTCAAAGTACTGATTGAATGGATAAAATAGGTATTGAGCAATTACTGCATGTGAAAATAAATCAATAGCTACCTGTTCAAAAGAGCAAACCTGATATACATCATAAATTTGAGGAAATAATAATAGGAAAGAATGCATGGTCTGGAATTAAATGTTTGCAAGGAAAGAAAAAAGAGATGAAATAATTTCCAAAAAAAAAAAAAAAAAACTGCATTACTGGAAAAAGTGAATTGACTTATAGACGGAGATGGTAGTCCTTTTTGAAACCATATCTTTGCCAAGTCTGTGACTCATCTGTATGGAGACACCAAATCAGAAATTTAAGACTGCTGATTTAGTAAAATACTCATCAAAGGCAAAAGCTAATGTGAATTTTTGTAATGTCCAACAGAGTAGTCTTAATGGAACTTTTAAAAATTACGTGACCTTTGTTTCTGGTGTCTTCCTATAGGTAATTACACGTAAGAACCCTTCTTCTTTTCTTCATTTTCTTGCATAAATATATACATCCCTGCTCATTCCAAACATAAGCAATTTTCCTCAGCTTTCAACTTGCATGATACCTCATTTTTTTTTTTTTACTAACCAGCCCTGCTGGACTCTACTCCACAGAAGCACTCTGTATTCTTAATTCTTTCCCTTACTAAAACCATGATTTTCTGTATAACTCCTATTTCCTTAAAGGCTTTATGATTATTCTAATTGACTCAGTCCTGTGATACACCATCGAAGCAACAAGCTTAGCAGTAGCATCCTGTCACAACTTTAGTGGAGATGAGATTAACACCAGGGAAGAGGTTTTTGTTCTTTTAATTTTGGTTTTGATTTTGTTTTATTTTGTTTTTTAGCAAAGTGTAAAATCACATATACATACTTTATAATCACATATACATAAAGAGAGAAACTTCGTTGTAATTATTCATTCCTAGTACCTGACTTAGGATATACCACCTTTATTAGCATCTTCCAGATACAATTTCCAATTTCTACAAGAAATATTTATTTTGAAGTTAGAATTATCTTTTGCAAGGCTAATTTAATGATCAATTTGTTCCTAAAATATTATTTCTAAAACTAAGATAAATCCCTTAACTTTATTTTTTCTACCTCTTCCTACTCTCTCCTTGCATCTTCTATTCTTTTATTTTATTTTATTTTATTTCATCCTCTCAACAGTGTCTCTTTTAAATTTAATTTAATTTAATTTAATCAATATACAATGTGGTTGATTTCTGTGTCCCTTTACCAACTCCTCTCTCCCCCTCCCTCTCCTCCTGTCTCCCATCAACCTCATATCTGTTCGCTTGTGCTTGGTGTAGCAACTTCAAGGAATTGTGAATGTTCTGTCTTCTTCCTGCCCCCCTCGTTTGTTTGTGTATTTATTTATTTACTTTTAGCTCCCACAAATAAGTGAGAACATGTGGTATTTGTCTTTCTGTACCTTACTTATATCACTTAATATAATTTTTTCTAAGTCCGCTATAAAAAAGAATGAAATATTCTTTTATTTTAAATGCCCAGTGTGTGTCCAACAATAGCTGTGTTAAAAAAAAAAAATCAGTTTTTACATGTTATGCAATAACGTGGAAGAACTCTTGCTATTGCACATAATCCAATTGATGTTGGCAAAGTACTTCATTTATGTAGTCATCATTGACATGATTTTTTAAATGTGTTTACTGAACATGTGGCTATCATTAAGCAAGGTTAATTTGAAACAATATCCAGATTCTGAAAATATTTATGCTGTATAATGTTCTACTCATTGTTTAGATATTGTGGGGACATTATGAGAACACACATGAATCATGTAATAGTTTTAGCCATGTTCAAAATTGAAAAAGAAATACTATATTAGAAATTTCTCGTGTTTCATCAGCATTTAAATGATATTTCCTATTATACTAAATATTTCAATAAACTGGGATTTACAATAAAGAAAATAAAAGTCTTTACTTTTGAAGTCAATAAAATTTTTATTAATTTGCCCAATGATGTCCTAGAATAAAAGAAACTGACTAAAATTTTAAGAGAAAAATTACAAGGAAGGGGAGGGTTTAAATATTGTGTATGTATGAAATCATAGGCTAATCATTTAGTGAGTCAGGAAAAAAATAGCTTTGTTAAAAGTGGATCACTATAATAAATTATTAGTTTGCCTTTACAGCGGGTTGTATTTTACTGTGTGTTGCTCTAACACACATTCACACATCCACAACCACTTCATGCAATCATGCTTATAAGGTGAAAAGAAAATCCTTAATATTGGCTGGAGAAAAGAAAGCGGTAATTTATGTTGAATTTCATCTGTTCTTTGGTACAAGCGTTTTTGTGTTCTGTTCTTTCTGGGTGGCTGATATCACTATTTGAGGAATTTTTTTTTAAACTGCCATCACAGTGGTCAACATTATGTTCTTCATGGGAGTAATGAGATGCTTTTGTAAAACATTTTAACTGCAGTTCTGCTGTGTTGTCCTCATGTCCTTTTTAGTATCACTTTGGAGACTCTGCAAGACAAAGGTACATCATTGTTTTCAGAGTATGACTGTTTTTCTATTTCCAAATGCTGATTTGGGAATTAATTATGTTTTCTCCCATGTCAGACACTCTTAAAGATACTTTGAAAAGCTATCCTTAGACACTTGTTATAGCTAAAATTTATAGACGATGTTAAAAGTCTGAGTCAATGGGGAGGATTCAGTAATTTTTCATGTAAATAAAAGTAGGCAATGTGGATGATTCAGTAACGTCCATTATTTTTAAATTTGTTTTCCTTACCCACTAACTCATACAAGACGGATTTCAAGATATCAATTATATTCTTTGTAAAAGAACATTTTTTTTGAGATTCAAAGACTATTACATTTATAATTTTTGAAGGTTTATTTATTTATTTTTATATTATTAGCATATTCATTCTTACAAATTGTGATATTTCTTTATGCCCTTTACCTGACCTAATGAATGTCTTCTTTTACAAATTACACAATTATATCCTGAAAAAGAGAACAAAATATACTTCAGTGACTTTTACAAGGGACAGAGGAGCAGCATTTGGTACAATTTTTCTAAAAGTTTTTTTTTATTTCCTTTTTGCTTTGTAGTAAGAGTCCATATGTGTCCAAGAATGGCTTAATTAGTAATTAACAAGATAATATTAAACATATTTTACTGACCCTAAATCTGAAAAAAAATCAGTATTCAGAAAAAGAAATCCTCTTGTATAGAAGTAAGAAAGCAGTAATTACCATATGTTATGAAACATAGTTCTCCCTACCTACTCTAAAAAAAAAAAAAAATAGGTATCTGGGTAGCAATCCTATTTGGTTTGGTCAGTAAAATTTTCTAGAGTAAATTTGATTTAGCCAAGTATCTATAAAATTATCATAGTTGGTAATAGTTGTATGTCCTTAACCTTTTTACCTTTCTTTTCTAGTTTGGCTTTTTTTTTAGTGTGATTTCAAAAATTTTATGATACTATATGGTTCTACAATAATAGATAAATTGTGCATAGCCAGAACAACTTAAAAATAAGCACATTGAAAAAGTATCATATTATATAGAGTGTTAATTTATCACCTTGATAGCTATCTATTCGAATCACCTTTTTCAGTAGATTGCTTCAAAAGTATGTGACTTATTCTCCTTTGCCAGGTGACGTGGATATTGAAAAAAGGAAAGCTAAGAATTTTACTGCAGATATCTTCAACAAATCTAAAGGCTACATAGTTGCCCTCTGGTATTATTTGATTATATAGGAATATATAGCACTGATTTACAAAAAATTAAACTGGTCAAACAAACATCTGAATTTCACTCTGTACGCTATCTTGCAAAAATTATAAGTGCTTAATCATTTTAAATGCATTCCATGAAAACATCATATAAAATAATAACTATTCAGCTTGCATTCTTGAATCCCCAAAGCTTTATATACATAATTTCCTATGTGTATAATTGTGGGTGTAACAAGAAGCAAACAGTCAACTCCATTACATGAAGGGTATATTGTGATGGCTGTAGTGATGCCATTTATTTTGTCAAAAACATGTGCATTCACACACACACACACACACACACACACACACACACACACACACACACACACAAAGGAGGGGGGAGAAGATATAACAACCACAATTACTTGAAGTTGATAACAACAAGCAAACAGAAAGGACATTGTTGGAGGGGGAGGGAGGAGAGGAAGGAGGGAGGGAGGTTTTGGTAAGGGGCAACAATAATCAACCACAATGTATATCGACAAAATAAAAGTTAAAAAAAAAAACATGCACAATGCTCCCTGTCCTCGTGTTTTCTTATTATTACATTTTAAATCATGCAGCTATCAGTAGGTTTATCGAGTTTGAAGTGTGTCTTCCGTGAATACAAATGCCATGAGGCCAATAATTTTGTTATTGGAAACTAAGAATTTTATTTAAGGAGAAGGATAAGTGGAGACAAAAATATATCCTTGTTATTTTGATTTGTGCCCAGCTACACTGATAATAAAGTAAAAATAATACAATAAAAGGAGTCTCAAAATTGAATTATTAACATTGTTAAATCAGCCTGAATCCTGTTTTGATAAATCTCAGTAAAAAACAGTAATGTTTAGTTGGCATGATATACGCATAATGCCCAGAGTTTATTCAAAATCTGAAGATTTAAACCAGTTTTAAAAATGATATGGACTAAAAATGATTATGAGTGAGCTTTTGAGTAAGACATGAGTATACTAAAATATCACACCATAACGTTTTAAACTGTGGATTAAACTTCCATGATAACTGTTCTGTGGAAAGAAAGAAAATAATAAAAATTTTAGATGCATACAATGCTGCCTAAAGACCTGTTTTAATTCACATTGTCGGTAACTCAGCAGTCTTTTCTCTCATGGCTAATATATCCACTATTTCATAAAATTAGACAAGGAATGTAATTTATTGAACTAGAACTCAATACATTTCACACTACTGAAATAGTGCAGTAGTTCACTCATGGAAACATCACTATTATCATTGTACATTATGCCATTTCAGACAAAAAAAATATACTGCTTTTGTCTCCATAGGTACAAAGTGCTTTTACTGCAGAAAGGGAACCACTGTAGAAGAATGTTTTTGCCAGTACAGTGTGACTTTGTTGTCCTAACACTTACAATTACAGTGTAAAGATAAAAAGCAAGTGCATATCTTTTCTCATAGTAAAATGAGTGTCTTCCAAGGAATAATTGTAAAATGCAAGCTATTTCCAGTTTGCTTTGTTTGTTTCTTCCTGTGTTGTTTCTGACAATAAGAAAACATTATGAAAATAGTACTATATTAGTCTTACCTCCTTGAGAAAAAGCATAGCAAAACCGTGCTTTTCAATGAAAGTATTCAAATATTCATGTGTCTTAAATAATATGCCACAACATCATAATTTTCAAAAGAGCAAGAAATCATCTTCAATCAAAATTATTTTATATTAATTTATTTTTACTGACAGTGTAGTCAACTTTTTAAACATTCTTCAGGCATCCTAAACCTTTCCTTCCAATTGTAAATGTTGCAATGGTCCAGCTTCTCTGTTCTACTCACTTAGGTCATCATATTCTACAGTCACTAAATACTGCTGAGAAAATACTGCCATGCCTGTCAACAGATTCACCTCATTCCCAATCATTCACATTTTCTTCTAAGGAAGGCATGTAGAATCTTGGGGCAAATAGCTTCTCAGCATTGATAACTGAGAAGTAGCTAGAATATAACTATCCATTGAATATATGAATTATGACACAAGCAATTAACTACACTAAGAATTATTTGTGTTGTCGGTAGACATAAAGTTAAAAGAGAGAGTGTCATTTTCAGAAAAGTACAGTCTTTGCCCTCTCTGTCAAATATCAAATGGCTCATAATCAAAAATGCTACAGATTTTGGTAACACTGTATGCCCTTTTATAAATTTATTCACTAAGTTTATTTTTATCTATTAATCTCTTACTATTTACCAAGAACTGCTGTATGTGCTGGGAGTTAAACAATACAAGTCTATCCTATGCATATTTGGGAAAGAGTCACACTGAAAGTAATTTCTACTGAAATTCACGTTAAATCAATCATCCTTTATTTTTATTTTGTAAATCTGGCAACCCTAGTCTTCCATCAAAAATTCTCATTTGGCTCCACTTCAGGTATGCCAAGGGAGGCTCTGTTAGGAAACTGGAAGGGAGAAGGGGCCAAGCAGAGCCTGGCATATGTATTTCAGTTTTCACCTGTATTTATCTGGAGAATCAGATAGTTACTGTTGTCTTTCCCAGCAGCACTGGGCTTGGTGATTCCCATTAAACGTGCCCACCTCACTGAGACAGCACCACCTCTGCAGTAAAGGAGCCAATTTTGTCTTTCTCCAACATCTGATATCCTTGACTCCTCAGAGGATCTAAACACAGCTGTGTGGTCATATCTTCAAATTTCTAACTACCAGCCTTTTGGGGCCATATTCCAACCTATTATTGCCTAGTAATACCATATATACTGTTTTGTTTCCTCATCCTTAGGAGAGTTACTAAATCTTGCATTAAAGTCTGCATTACCTCAATTTTCTGTTTTTGCTTTTTGATCTTTCAACCTGTGTATAACAAATGCTCTGTGTCTGAAATACCCAGTGTAATTTCCATTTTTCTGTCTTAGCACCTATTAATGCAGTAAATGGTTGTAATATTCTAGGTCAAAGAGGATGGTGGCTTGGACCAAAGGAAATAGCAGTGGAGATGGTACAAATGGGTAAAATTCTGAATACTGTCTGAATGTATAGCCATCAGGGATCGATGACTAATTAGATGTACAGCATAAGAGAAAAATATTTGAAAAGGATGATTTTAGGGGTTTTGGCTGGTACAAAGGAAAGAATTGAGTTGATTGTTACAGAGGAAAAAGACAAGGAGAGAAGCAAGTTTGGGAGGAAATATGAAGTACTTAGTTTTGTGGCATATAATTTTGAGATATTTATTAGTAATCTAAATGAACATGTACATCAGGACCTCAGGAGTTCTACAGGAAAATCCATGTTGTATTTATATGTTTGGGAACAAATCAGCTTTTAGTTTGTATTCAAAACAAAGAGACTAGATGAGCTGACGAAAAGAGTGAGTATAGAGAACATAGAGGAGCTTCAAGGACTAAATGCTAAGAGACCAGCATTTGAAGGTTGAGAAGATAAGAAGGAACAAGCAAAGGGGACTGAGTAGAAGCTGGCAAAGAGTGGATGGTAAAGCAGAAGGCTGTGCTTAGCAAAAGGAAGTGTGTGATACTTGGAATCTAAAGCCACTGACCAGTCAAAGAAGGTGAGATCTTGTAAAGGGTTATTAGATCACATAATTGAGTGGTGGTGTCCTTGATAAGAGCTTTTTCAGTGCAGTAACAGAGGCAAATACTATTTTGATATAGACTCACTAGAGAATGTGAAGATACCTTGGAAACACATGGTAGGGATACCTCAATAATTTTTGCTTGGAAGACGAGAAAACAATAGTAGTTAGAGGGGGAAATAGAGTCAAGAGATATGGCATGATTTTATTCTAATGGGCAGGATCTGGTAGGGGAAAGAACTGATGATGGAGAACAGAGAAAAGATTTATTGGAATAATTTATTTGAATGGATAAGAAGGAATAATGGTGATGTGTAGCACAGATAGTCATCCATACTAACAGTAGGGAAGGTAGAGTTATAAGCTCAGACATTGTATAGGTAAGAAGCTAGACATGCTGATGAGAATCTGCAGACATCTGATGACTCCTCTTTCTCATATCATCAACTGAGAATGAGGACTGAGATGCTGGTGTTAGAGGTTTGTAGATTAAGAACATGTATAAAATATTTGTCTAGATGAGTAAAGCAATACGCCGGCCTAATAAAATATGGTATGGGCATTTGGGATCAATGAGATCCCACTTGATATTGTTAATGATGATATTAAGCTGAAATTTAGAATTGTTTTTATGTTTCTTTCTAGAAATTTCTTGTCAGGTTAATTGTAGCTGCATGAGTTGAAGCACAAGCAAGACACAGATATAAGAATAAACTAGGGCCGAGCCTGTGGCGCGCTCGGTAGAGTGCTGCGCTGGGAGCGCGGCGACGCTCCCGCTGCGGGTTCGGATCCTATATAGGAATGACCGGTGCACTCACTGGCTGAGTGCCGGTCACGAAAAAACGACAAAAAAAAAAAAAAAAAAGAATAAACTAGGGCTGTGATTTTCCAAGCCAATGTGAGAAATCCAGATAATGATAAGGAAATTGTTAGTTCATGTCATCACTATGCTCATCAGTAAGTATGTAGGGAAAGATTTTAGAAATGGAAAGGAGTGGGAGACGGAGTCACACATAGTTATGTAAGAGCCTTATGGTAACTAGCATTTGCATATGGGAGCAGCTCAGGATGTCTTATATTTCTGTGGTGATTGACAGGAAACAGTGGAGCCTAGGGAGGTGATTGCTGTCAGTGGGTGTGGAAGGAAGGTGGGATGGGTTTTGGTCCTGCCTCCACTTAAATCTTGGGCTGAACCATGGCTCACTCAGGAGAGTGCGGCGCTGGGAGGGCCGAGGCCACAGGTTCGGATCCTATATAGGAATGGCCGGTGCGCTCACTGGCTGAGCATAGTGCAGGTAACACCAAGCCAACGGTTCCGATCCCCTTACCAGTCACAAAAAAAAAAAAAAAAAATCTGTAATTGTAGGAATGAAAGCTTATAGAAGAATGAATGATCTCAACATACCAAAATCCAGTCAATATTTTAACCCTATTGATGTGTTCTTACACGTTTTACTCAGGTATTTGTCTCCAATCTTTTTTTTTTTTTTTCCGACCGGCAAGGGGATCACAACCCTCAGCATGGTGTGGTCCACACTACACTCAGCCAGTGAGCGCACCGGCCATCCCTATATAGGATCCGAACCCACGGCCTCGGGGCTACCAGCGCTGAGCCACGGGGCCAGTCCTTTGTCTCCAATCTTACTTGAGCCATTGGAGGCCAGAAGGCCTATCAATGATGGGTGATCACATGCTGAGCACAAGAGTCTCCTCTTGTCTCCCTGCCTCCTTATCTTGTCTTGATGCCTTTGATTATAGTGTGGCAGAATATTTCTCATTTTTCACTGGGCATCTGTTCTTTTTCTTATAAATTGTCTTTTTAAAATCTTTCATGATAAGAATCTCATCTTTTCTTAACTAATTTATTATTTTAAAAATCTCCTTTATTTGTTTCCCTTTTTCTGATACAAATTAACACATACTTAACTCTAGGCTTTACTTTATCCTGAAATGGTTTCTTCCTTCCTCTCACATTAGAATCACATCCATTTTTCTTTTGGCTTCTGTTTCCTTTCCCTTCCTACTTTTTGTTTGTTTTACTCTCTCTTTGGCATTTTCCCCCACTTCTTTCTCTCTCAGTTTTTCACCTGTCTGTCTCTCATTGTTACCTATAATCCAACTCAGAAGAACTCGTGTAGTTCATATTGTAGGTTTACCTTTTTTTAATCCATATTTTAGTAAAATAAAATTGTATATACAGTAATAAAGATATGGATATGTTGCTCAGTGTTTGAGAAGTGGGGGGTTAGTTTTAGGGAAGCTGAGGAATCACTTTGTGAAGACCATGACATTTAAGAAAAAAATGGATGGGATTAAAGAATTTGGAACTTAGTAAAAGGCAATGTATAAATACTATATTTATATATTTGTGTTCGTATACAAAATATTTATGAAAAGTTAAGATAACATCACATAACCACTGTCTCAATTTTTTTTTCTTTTCTTTTCTTTTTTTTTTTTTTTTTTTGTGACTGGTAAGGGGATCGTAACCCTTGGCTTGGTGTCGTCTGCACCACACTCAGCCAGTGAGCGCAGCAGCCATCCCTATATAGGATCCGAACCTGTGGCCTCAGCACTCCCAGCGCAGCACTCTCCCGAGTGAGCCACGGGGTCGACCCCACTGTCTCAATTTTTAAACTCATTGTAGATTTGCTTTTTCTTTAGTCTGTTAGAATTTCTAAACATTAAGCAAAAGGAAGACATAGTAAACTGAAGTGATTCATCGAGATTAACAAAGAGATTTGGTGGAGCAGCCAACCATGGACAATCTGTGTCTTTGTTTTTGGACACCTCTTCTGCTTGTGTATTGATCTTGGTGATATGAAGGTAGCAATAAATATAAAAATGTGAAGTTACTATACAAGTATGATATTTTCTGCTGATGTAAAACGTTTTAAAGCTAAAGCAGACTGTATTCTTAATAATAATCTTTAAAGTCATTTTGGAGCATTACTTAATGTAAGAGCATAGAGGCGGATGGATACGAAGCTTCTAAGCATGGGATGTTTTTCTTTGATGCATTAACAAAAATGTATCAAAAGAGAGAAATCGTTCAGTTCTTGATACTCTAATATGTGTTGTACGTATCTGAAAGCCTTAAATCTCTGTATTTTTTAATCTATCTAAATAACAACACATTTAGAGTAGTTGAACTTTAGTATTTAGAATGGTTGAATTTTTTAGTCATTAAAATCTAGAAATTAACTTGTAGTTTCACATTCTCATTAAGATGCATAATAGGAATGCTGAAATATTAATACTTTTAGTATGCTAAGTGTTATTATAATTACTACATTCCAAAAACTCATGTTTAGAAACAAGACATTCCACTACTGTAATCTAACATTTTAAATTATTTTGTTACATGGAATTATCATAATCTTTAATTATCTTAATATAACTATTCTTTGGTCACATATATTGATATTTTGTTCTCAAAATGACATATCTTACATCACATCAAGATAAATTTATTATTTTTAAGTTACATTTTCTGTAAAAAAAAGGTTATATACACAATTAGAATTTCATAGAATTCATAAATTGAAATATTCATACTGTATCAATGACCGTACATTATAAAACGACATTATTTTTCCTTAACTTTTCAATTAAATGGCAAAAGTATATGGAAGAACTGGACATTTAGTGTATTTGCACCTTTCTGTCATTGTTTCTATCATATTTGATTGACAGACGACATTTGGGTAGATAATTAAAGGTTCTATTTTTTATGTATGTTACTCTAGTGAGTTTCTAGAAGTGAGTCAAAGAAGTATTTTTTCTCCCTTTGGAAACATTCAATCTAGTTCAGTTTCAGAAGAAGTATGATTTAAAAAAAAAAAAGAAGAAGAAGGTTATTTGGCGAGAATAATTTCTCAAATTCTAGGAAACATCATAGAAAGTCTACATCTGGTAAATTAGGAAATTTGTGGAGTAGTTAAAATAAGCTATTACTCCTTCACAAAACAGGATATTTTTCAAAAGAGGGTTCAAATTTTGAATTTAAATATGTATTTACCCAAATATATTAGGAAAAGTATGAATAAAGCTGAGTTTTCCTGGAAGAAACCTGAATGTATTCTTGAATATTAGGCATAATGGTGATGAAAATTAAGAAATGGTTCTTATCATGGATTGAAGTAACATCTTGCACAACTGAAATTTATGACTGTGAAATTCAACCAAACTAAACACTATTTTAATAGCATTACAAACATGGGGAGGTTATTTGGTACATGTTTTAATTTCTCTTATCAGGTTATGCATATTATAAAAAGACCCCAGACATTAATTCTCATGAAGTAGCAATTCAGCCAAGGCACAATCCAGAAGGAAAAAACTGATCATGGGTTCTCTGAACTTCTAAGGTGGGTTATTTACTAAATGTGCATTTAAGTATCAGTTTGATCATGAAAAAAATCCCTGTCATGCATTTAAGTGGAAAAATAATGCATCAATAAAATAAAGCATTGATCTATTTTGTGTTAAGTTCCAGATATAGGAATTATGTTTTCTTTAACTTAGATTCTTTTCTTTTTAAGTACAAATTATATGTGTAGTCAAACTAATAAAAATTTTGCATATACCAGTGTGCTTACCTCAAAGCCAAAGTACCTGTTATAGTCATGGTTATTACTTAGGAGAGTAGAACCATATACCATTGGTATATTCAATCAATACACATTTGTCAATGAAACCAATGAGCCAATCTTGGTAAGGAAAGGCTCTGAAATTATTCTTTTACATATTATAAACTGTATTGCTCCCAGAAACACATGATACATCTCCAAAGCAAAGAAATAATAAACTTAGTAATAAGGTTAAATCTTCTATGAGATAAATATTACAATCTTTTAGCAGATGTAGAGAAAACTGGGTAAATTAAATTTATTCTGTTATTAAATAATTTATGGAGTTAAGACTATTAACCAAATGTAACATGAATGGCTTAACTTTCAGAAATGAATTATATATTACTGAGTAAATATTGGGGTTTAAAATGGAATATGTAGTATACTCTCATTGTTGAATATACAGATATATATATATATTCATGTATAGCAAATGCTCTTGAAAGATTCATAGAACTTAACAGTTTATATCACTGTTGACAAGTTACAAGAATTTCAATGGTATATTTTCTTTCATTTGTGTAACATTTTTTTTTAAATGTGCACATTAATGAATAGTAATAAGATAATGTTTTTCAAATTATTTTCCTTCTTGGAATTTTCTAAATTACAAGTATTCCCAGTCTTCCTCATATGGAATAAAGTTGTTAAGATAATTTGCAAGATGGCATTCTCAAGACCTCTCCTTCTCTCACATCAGTTCTTCAAGCCATCAACATCTTCTGTAGTCTCTACTTTTGAAATATATACCAATTGTGACCATTTCTTCTCATCTCCGTCACCACACTGAAGAAGTCAAAGGTATCCCTCACATGATAGGTGTACAGGTGTGCTTCGTGTGTCCCTCCTTAATCCAGTACACACATGTCTTACATATCTTTGAAGGTAAAACTTTCTAAAGGCTTCTCATCTTACTCAAAGAAAATGTAATGTTCTTACTATGCCTTGCAAGGTGACACTCGATTTTGCTTCCAGTGACCCCTGTTATTTATCTCCCACACAACTTCTTCCCAACATCGCTCATCCCATTCACAGACCTGGGCCTTCATCATGTTCCTCAAACATAGAGAGCAGAGTCCTGCCTCCAAGGTTTCATGCATATGGTTCTCTCAGCTAGACATGCCCTTTTCCCAGATAACCACATGATTCACACCTTCTTGTACTTCGGTTTGCTCTATTTTCACTTTATCACAGAATCTTATGTAAGTACCCTATATGAAATACTCAAATGTTATTTATTTCTTTTTCCTTGTTATCTCCTCATTGCACATATCATTCCTGATATTTTTGTGATTTCATATGCATATCTGTCTCTCTACCCAGTAGGATGCACAAATTCCAAGAAAGTAAAAGCTTTGCATTCTCTGTTCACATCTGTAACTGCAGTGTATACTACAGCATCTGACAAATGGTAGGTGCTGCATAAATAATCTGTTAAATAATAAAATTGTAATTAAACTTGCTAGTATCTCGTATGCTTTGGGTATGATAAATACAATCCTTAACTGTATATTTCAGTTACCTTTTTCCAAAATGGATATTTCAATTATTTTAGAACTTTTCGTATAGTATAGCATTTTAAATTCATACACTCATTGCACATAGCTGGACGGCACAATACAACACTGGGCTGCTGCAGGCTAATTTTCTGCCTGGCATATGGTGTTTGTTTTTAGTTTTGTGAAAACAAATCCAAACATACTAATGGGATATTCAAGAATTTGTTTAATTTTATTCAGAACTATTTTTAAATATCATTTTATTTCTTTATCTTCTCTGTGAGAGAAAGTATTGAAATAAATGACAGAGTCAACCTTTTGACAATTATTTTTTTTTCTAGTTATGGATTACCATTGAATTGGCTCAACATTGGTCAAACAGGAAAAAACAGAAGAACAAAGGACTTTAGATGACCAACATGATGAAACAGTCTACTGACTAAATTGAAGAGAAGAATAGAGAGGAATAAGTTATTCACTGAATCCAGATGTTAGGCCCAAATGTCAGATATTGATCCGGATTGTTGTTGCATTGTTTTTCTTATTTGATGTTGGCAACAAACAGAACAGAATATTTTTGACCAATCACATAGAAAGTAAAGTTAATTATACAGATAGTCCTAGGAAGCATACATAGTAGAATGTATTTTTGTTCATACCACCTAAGAAATTTCTAGCTTTTTCATTTTTAATACTTATACACATCTTAAAACCTATCATAATTTTCCTCTAGACAAAGCAAATAAATAGCATTTTTCAACTAACTGCAAATTTTCACAATTTTACTGACAGACAAATTGATTCTGTTTTTACACTCTATTCGATTTGGCCACGGACAAAAAATGACTCAGTGAATCAGATTAGGTGACTGAAACAGAGCTTTAATTAATTCCATTAAATTGCATTTCAAATGCAGTATACCCAGAAGAAATATTCCTCTAAATATTTTCAATAAAGGTTGTTTATCAAAGTAATTATGTTTTCCTTAGGGAGTTTCTTAGTAATTTCTTTTTCAGTAAGTGAAAGTTAAGGTAAAACAGGCTTTATCTTTCAAACTTGCAAACTTCTTTATGATATTAAACCCCATCAATAATCAAACCATATAATTGAAATTAGATTACCAGATTTAACTGTTAAATATGCTTTTTAAGTTTCCATCCAGAAAATAATCATTATTTTCCTTGTAGAAAATTGGCAATTTATTGGTGTCATACGTGTTAACCTGGTCTTTGTTCACAACATCATAATAGCTCCTTGAACATATTACTGATGATTTTAAATATTTAGAAATCATAGTTAACTTATTCAGAAGATTTTTTTAAATTTTATTTTATGGTGTGTGACTTACAGAAAGAGAAATAGGTACATTTTCAATCAATTCAGTTTCTACCAACTTATGTCGATACATGCCATGGCCTCGTCCTTAATATTTCTGAAAATTTATTATTACCTGGTGTCGTAGTCTAAATGATACCACCTCACCTTCCAAAATGTCCATGTTCTACTCCCTGGAGCTTATGAATGCTCCCTTATTTGGCAGAAGAAACTTGGAAGATGTGATTAACCTGGACTCTCCAGGTGGACCTGATGTAAATACAAGTGTCCTTGGAGGAAGGAGATCAGAGAGGCAGAAGGCAGCATGATGACAGAAGCAGAGGGACAGAGAGAAAGAGGTTTGAAGAAGATGCTGGCTTCAAAGATAGAGAGAGGAACCATGAGTCAAGAAATGTAACGAATGCAGCTGTAGAAGCTAGAAAAGGCAAGGAAACACGTTCTACCCTCGAGCCTCCAGTAGGAGTGCAAAGATGTCTTCACCTTGATTTCAAACCAGAGAGACTCATTTTGGACTCTGATGTCCAGAAATGTAAGACTATAAATTTTTGTTGTTTTCAGCCATTCAATTTGTAGTAATTTGGTAAGTAATAATGAAAACAAATGCAGCTGTTGTTTACAGATCATTACAGGTAATTTTTAGTTTACCTTTTACAAATTTTGCTATAATTGTACTTTCACATGCACTATGTGGTAAATACAAAGAAATAATTCAGAGAGATTCAGTGTACCCTCAAACCAGTTTCTCCCCATGGTAACATCTTGTAAAACTGTAGTACATTATCACAACCAGTTGATATGGTCAAGAACATTCTTGACCACTGATATGGCCAAGAATATTTTCATCACCACAAGAAGCCCTCACATTTTATAGCCACAGCCATATATATAGCCACAGCCATATATATAGCCACAGCCATATATATAGCCACAGCCATTTACCTCTCTTCTCCTCCTTTGACTTAACCCTGGCAATCTCTGATCTATACCCCATTTTTGTAATTTTGTAATTTTTAGAATATTATATAAATGGAATCATACTGTATGTAACTCTTGAGGACTTTTTTTTTTTTTTTTTCACTCGTTATTTTCACTCAGCAATTGCTGGACTGTGGTAATAGTTAAATGTTTAGTTTTATAAGAAAATTTCAGTTTTCCAGAGAGGCTGCACCATTTACTTTGTCACACACAATTAAGAGATCTCTAGTTACTACACATCTTTGCCAGCATTTGGTTGTTCTTATTTGCCATCTGTCTATTATCTTCAGTGAAATATCTCTTCATGTATTTTGCTCATTTTCTAAATGGATTTTTGTTTATATTCCTTTAAGTTTGAGAATTATGTAGACATTCTAGATACTAGTTCTTTATCCAAAATGTGGTTTGCAACTATTTTCTCCAAGTCTTACCTTATCTTTTCATCCTCTTAACAGGGTACTTTACAGAACAAAATTTTCATTTTTGATGAAGTCCAATTTACTATTACTTTTCTTTTTATAGATTGTGTTTTGGTTTCAAGTCTAAGAATCATTTACTGAGCCCTATATCCTAAATCTTTCTTTCTTTCTTTCTTTCTTTCTTTCTTTCTTTCTTTCTTTCTTTCTTTCTTTCTTTCTTTCTTTCTTTCTTTCTTTCTTTCTTTCTTTCTTTCTTTCTTTCTTTCTTTCTTTCTCTCTCTCTCTCTCTCTCTCTCCCTCCCTCTCTCTCTCTCTCTCCCTCCCTCCCTCTCCCTCCTTCCTTCCTTCCTTCCTTCCTTCCTTCCTTCTTTCCCTTCCTTCCTTCCTTTCTTTCTTTTCTTTCTTTCTTTCCTAATATTGTTATAGTTTTGGCCTCGCCTTGCCTTCTTGCTGCCAGCTTCTGCTCACTGTCCAACTTCAGGGTTTTCTTACCTATTCTTCCTCACATTTTTATGTTTTACATTTAAGTTCATGATCAATTTTGAGTAATCTGCTATGAGATGTTTAAGTTTAAGTTCTTTTTCCCCCCACCATTTATTGAGAAGGCTAAGTTTCTTTCATTGAGTTGCTTTTCATATTTCATATTTGTGTGTGTCTATTTCTACATTCTCTATTCTAATCTATTGATTTCTCCATGTATTTCTCTTACACAGACTTGAATATTCTGGCTGTATAATAAGTCTTGAAATCAAGTAGACTAATTTCTCCCACTTTATTCTCCTTTTCAAACCTGTTTTAGATATTTAGTTTTTGCCTTTGTATGTAAGCTTTAGAATAGGTTTGTCTATATCTACAAAAAAATAAAATAAAATAAACAAAACAAAAACCCAAAAAAATCTTGCTAGGATTTTGATAGCAATTGTGATAAACCTGAATATCTATATGAGGAAAACTGAGATCTTTGTTCTGGTGAGTCTTCCAATTGGTCAACATAGTATGTCTCTCCGTTTATTTACATATGTTGTTATTTCATCAAATTTTTTTAGTTTTCAGCACACAAGTTTCATTGATTTTTTTATGTATACCTACATATTTCATTCTTGAGTAATTTTTAATGTCACTGTAATTTAAAGTTCTATGTCCACAAGTCCATTGCTAATATGTAAAAATAAAATTAATGTTTCTATGTTTATCTAGTATCCTGTGCTCTTTATAAATTTTCATGAGTTCCAGGAGAATTTGTAAATTCCTTGAAACAATCTATGTAGACAATCATGGTACTTTCAAATGTAGACAGTTCTGTTTCTTCATTTCTAATCTGTATAAGTTTTTTAAAAAATGTACTTGCCTATTGCACTAGATAGAGTTTTGAGCCTTATGTTGAATAGAAGCTATAAGAGTGTGAACTCTTACCTTATTCCTGATCTTAGACATAGAGCAACAAATCTTTCATTGTTAAATATATTATTGGCCCTGATTATTTTGTAGATGCTGTTTTTCAAGTTGAGAGTGTCCCCCTTCTGTTCTGATATTGTAAGAGTTTTATCATGAATGGGTGTTAGATTTTGTCAAATGCTTTTTCTGCACTAATTGATACAAAAACGTGATTTTTATTCTATGACCTGTTCTTATGGTGAATTAATTGATATTTTAAATATTGGACCATCCTTGGATCCCTGTAATAAACACCACTTGGTGTTTAATTATTTTTATTAATTTTATACTGAATTCTATTTGCTAGTATTTTGTTATGAATACTAGTGTCTGTTTATAAGGAATATTGGTCTTTAGTTTTTTGTATTTTTTTTGAACTCTCTGCATCTGCTTTTGTTATCTGAGTAATGCTAGCTTCCTAAAGTTAACTGAGAAGTGTTACATCTGTATTCTCTTGTATTTTCTGAAAAACATTGTGTAGAACTGGTATTAATTCTTACCTAAATGTTGATTGACATCTCCAGTGAAGTCATCTGGCCTGGACACTTCTTTATTTTGATTACAAATACAACTTACTCAATATGTATAAGTCTGTTCAAATTATATATTTATTATGAAATGAATTTTTATTAAAGGATTTGTCCATTTCATCTACGATATCAAATTGATGAGTGAATGGTTGTTTTTCGTATTTTTCTAGTGCCCTTTTAATGTTCAGAATATATAGTAATGTCTGCTATTTTATTATTGATGTCAGTAATTTGTGTCTTCTTTCTCTCAGTGGTCATTTTTGGTAGAGGTTTGTAAGTTTTACTGATCTTTAAAAAACAGATATTTCTTTATTTCATTAATTTTTCACCATCATTTTCCTTTCTTTAATATCATTTTCTTTCTTCTGCTTGCATTGAGTTCATTTTGTTCTCCTTTTACTAGGTCTTGAAATGGGAGCACATTATTTATTTGAGACTTTTTTTTATCTTTATCTTTTTTCTTTTTATTATTTATTTATTAAAAATATTCATGAGATACGAAGCTAATTGTCCCCCCTCCTGCCCATGATGTGAGGTCCAGATTCATACTGGGGGCATACCCATTACCAGAAATTACTTTTGTACCCTTTGTCCCCTCCCAGTTATCCCCCAACCTCCCTCCCCTCCCTCCCCTCCACTCTTATTTGTAGCCCTAGGAATGTTTCCTCCCTCTGTAAGACCACAGCACTACTGTGGCCTTTTTTCCTTCCTTCCTTCCTTTCTCTCTTAGCTCCCACATGTGAGTGAGCACATGTGGTATCTATCCCTCTGTGCTTTGCTTGTTTCACTCAACATATTTCTCCAGGTTCCTCCATGTTGTTGCAAATGGGAGTATTTCATTCTTTTTTATGGCAGAGTAGTATTCCATAGTGTATATATACCACAGTTTCCTTATCCAATCATCCATTGATCGACATTTAGGTTGGTTCCATATCTTGGCTATTGTAAACAGAGCTACAATAAACATGGGAGTGCAGGTAGCTCTTCGACATAATGATTGCCATTTCTCTGGATATATACCCAGAAGAGGGATTGCTGGATCATATGGAAGATCTATCTGTAGTTGTCTGAGAAACCTCCATATTGTTTTCCAAAGTGGATGTACTAATTTATGGTACCACCAACAGTGCAGTAGTGTTCCCTTCTCTCCACACCCTCTCCAGCATTTGTTATTCACTTTTTGATTATGGCCAGTCTAACTGAAGTGAGGTGGTATCTCAATGTGGTTTTAATTTGCATTTCCCTGATAACTAGTGATGTTGAGTATTTTTTCACATATCTGTTGGCCATTAGTATGTCTTCCTTTGCAAAATGTCTATTCAACTCCTTTGCCCATTTTTTAATCGTGTCATTTTTTTTTTTACTGTATAATTGCTTGAGTTCTTTGTATGTTCTGTATATTAGTCCCTTGATGGATGCATAGTTAAAAAAATTTTCTCCTTCTCTGTAGGTTCTCTTTTCACTCCATTGATTGTTTCCTTTGCTGTGCAGTAGCTTTTTAGTTTGATAAAGTCCCATTTGTTTATTTTTTCTTTTGCTGCTTATGCTTTCAGGCTCATGTTCATAAAACCTGTGCTCTGACCTAGCTGCTGAAGTGTTTCTCCTATATTTTCCCTTAGTAATGTTATAGTTTTCTGTCTTATACCTAGGTCTTTAATCCATTTTGAGTTGATTTTGTTGTATGGTGAGAGATGCATATCTAGTTTCATTCTTCTCCATATGGATATCCAGTTTTCCCAGCACCACTTGTTGAAGAGGCAATCTTTTCCTCAATGTAGATTTTTGTTGCCTTTGTCTAATATCAGATGGCTCTAAGCCTGAGGAGTGATTTCTGAGCTCTCTGTTCTAATCCACTGGTCTGAATGTCTATTTTTATACCAGTACCATGCTGTTTTCGTACAACAGCTTTGTAGTATAATTTAAAGACAGGCCAAGTTATGCCTGCAGCTTTGTTTTCTTTGCTCAGGATTGCTTTGGCTACTTGGGGTCTTTTGTTTTTCCATATGTAAGGTAAAATTGTTTTTTCTATTTCTCTGAAGAATATCATTGGTATTTTGATGAGGATTGCATTGAATCTGTAGTTCGCTTTGGGTAGTATAGACATTTTCTCAGTTAGTTCTTCCAGTCCAAGAGCATGGAATATCTTTCCATCTTTTTGTGTCTTCTTTAATTTCTTCCAGAAGTGGTTTTTAATTCTCATTGTAGAGGTCTTTCAACTACTTGGTTAAATTGATTCCTAAGTATTGTACTTTTTTGGTGACAATTGTAAATGGGCTTTCTTTATTTCTCTGTTAATTCATTATTTGAGTATATAAATGCTACTGATTTGGGGGCATTTGTTTTGCATCCTGCAATATTATTGAAGTTATTAACCAGCTCTAGGAGTTTTTGATAGAGTCTTTATGTTTTTCTGTGTATAGTATCATGTCACCTGCAAATAGCGAAAGTTTGACTTGATCTTTACCAATCTGTATTCCCTTTATTTCTTTCTCTTGCCTGATTGCTCTAGCTAGTACCTCCAGTACAATGTTGAATAGAAGTGGTAAGAGTGGACATCCTTGTCTTGATTCTGTCCTTAAGGGGAAGGCCTTCAATTTTTCCCCATTCAGAATAATACTGGTGGTGGGTTTGTCATAAATGTCTTTTATTGCGTTAAGATATTTTCCTTCCATACCTAATTTATTGAGAGTCTTTATCATGAAGGAATGTTGAATGTTGTCAAATGCTTTTTCAGCATCTATTGAGATAATCATATGATACCTGTCCTTGAGCTTGTTGATGTTATGTTTCACATTTATTGACTTCTGTATGTTGAACCATTCGTGCATCCCTGGGATGAATCCCACTTGATCATAGTGTATAATTTTTTTAATATGTTGCTGTATTCTGATTGCTAATATTTTATTGAGGATTTTAGCATCTAGGTTCATCAAGGATATTGGCCTATAATTTTTTTTTGTTGTGTTTTTATCTGGTTTTGATATCAGAGTTATGTTGGCCACCTAGAATGAATTTGGGGGTGTAGCATCTGTTTCAATTGTTTGGAATAGTTTGAGGAGAATTGGTATTAACTACTCTTTAAAAGTTTGATAGAATTCAGCTGTAATGCCATCAGAACCCAGATTTTTTTTGTTGGAAGATTGCTAATCATTGCTTCAATCTCCTTGCTTGTTATTGGTCTGTTCAGGTTTTCTATCTCTTCTTGGTTCAGTCTCGGTAATTTATGTGTATAGAAACTTATTGATATCTTCCAGATTTTCAAATTTGTTGTCATACAGTTGTTTATAATAGTCTCTAATGAGTCTTTGTATTTCTGTGATATCAGTTGTAATGTCTCTCTTTTCATTTCTAACTTTTTGTTATTTGGGTCTTCTCTCTCCTTTTTTTGTTAATCTAGCTAATGGTGTATCTATTTTGTTTATCTTCTGGAAAACCAACTTTTAGTTTTGTTGATCTTTCCTATTGTTTTTTTGGGTCTCTATTTCATTTAGTTCTGCTCTGATCTTAATTATTTCTTTCCATCTACTGCCTTTAGGTTTGGATTGTTTTTGTTTTTCAAGTTCTTTGAGGTATAGGGTTAGGTTGTTTATTTGAAGTCTTTCCATTTTTTTGTTATAAGCATTTACTACAATAAATATGCCTCTTAGTACTGCTTTTGCAATATCCCAAAAGTTTTGGTATGGTGTATCTTTATTTTCATTAGTTTCTAGGAATTTTTTGATTTCTAGTTTAATTTCTTCTTGGACTCATATGTCATTCAGGAGCCTACTATTTATTTTCCATGTATTTGTATAGCTTCCAGCATTTTGCTTATAGTTTATTTCCAGTTATAGTCCATTGTGGTCTGAAAAGATTGTTGGAATCATTTCAATTTTTAAAAATTTGCTGAGACTGGATTTGTGACCTAATATGTGGTCTATCCTGGAGAATGTACCATGAGCTGAAGAGAAGAAAGTATATTCTTTAAGTGTTGAGTGAAATGTTCTGTATATATCTGCCAAGTCCAGTTGGTCTAGGGTGTAGATTAAATCCTGTGTCTTTTTGTTGACTTGTTGTCTGGAAGTCTTGTCCCATACTGAGAGGGGGCATTCAGATTATTCACTATTAATGTATTAGGTCCTATCTCCTTCTTTAGATCTAAGAGTGTTTACTTGATATATCTGGGTGCTCCGGTATTGAATGCATACATGTTTATGATTGTTATGTCTTCTAGCTGGATAGTTCCCTTTATCATTATATAATGGCCTTCTTTGTCTTTTTAAATATTTTTTGGTTTAAAGTCTATTGTTTTCTGATATAAGAATCACTACTCCTGCTTGTTTTTGGTTTCCATTCACATGGTATATCCTTTTCCATCCCTTCACTTTTAGTCTATGGGCATCTTTGCAGGTGAGGTGGGTCTCTTGAAGACAGCATATACTTCAGTTTAGCTTTTTAATCCAGTCAGTTAGTCTGTGTCTTTTGAATGGGGAGTTTAGTCCATTCACAGTTAGATTAGTTATTGAGAAGTGTTGTTTAATTCCTGTCATTTAATTGCTACTTGTTTAGGTGGTTTAAAAATCTTCTAATCATTATTTCCCTCGTTATTTCTCTTCTTCAACGTTAGTTGGGAATTTAAGGTGGAATGATTTAGCTTCTTTCTCTTTCTTGCTGAGATTTTTGTTTTAACTGTGGGTTTTGCTCTTGCTTGTGTATTCATGATGATGGTCACCATTATTCGGATTCCAAATGAATGACTCCTTTGAGAATTTCTTGCAGGGCTGGTCATGTGGTGGTGAACTCCCACA
Organism: Cynocephalus volans; assembly: GCF_027409185.1. NCBI lineage: Eukaryota > Metazoa > Chordata > Mammalia > Dermoptera > Cynocephalidae > Cynocephalus > Cynocephalus volans. The sequence continues at coordinate 61,422,540 of NC_084472.1, forward strand.
ACTTTTGTTTGTCTGGGAAATACACTATTTCTCCCTCACTTCTGAAGGAGAGCCTTGCTGGGTAAAGAATTCTTGGCTGGCAGTCTTTTTTCTTTTAGTATTTTGAATATATTTTTCCACTTTCTTCTGGCCTGTAGGATTTTGGTTGAGAAGTCTGCTGTTAGCTTGATGGGGGTTCCCCTATAAGTGACCTGAAACTTCTCTTGCTGCTTATAGAATTCTCTCTTTGTCTTTGAACTTTGCAAATTTAACTATAATGTGTCTTGGGGGGGATCTTTTTGGGTTGAATCTGTTTGAGGACCTTTGAACTTCCTGGGTCTGAAGGTCTGTATCCCACCCTACACCTGGGAAGTTTTCTGTTACTATTTCCTTGAGTAGGTTTTCAATACCTTTTCCATTCTCCTGCATTTCAGGTATACCCACAGTTCAGATGTTAGAGCACTTGAGGTTGTCTGCTATCTCTCTTAAATTTTCCTTATTATTTTTAATTCTTTTTTCCTTTTATTTGTTTGCCTAAGTTATTTCAAAAGGACCATCTTCAAGCTCTGAAATTCTTTCTTCTCCTTGCTCTACCCTGCTGCTCAGGCTCTCAGGTATTTTTTTGTTTGTTTGTTTTATTTCATTGAGTGAGTCTTTCATTTCTAGAAGTTCTGCTACACTCTTTTTTAAGGTATTAATCTCTTTGTAGATTTCCTCCTTAATATTCTAGATATTTTATTCTGGTTTCATTGTGTTCTCTAATTGAGTCTTCCTTTATTTCCTCAAGTTTGCTTAAGATCATTGGTCCAAATTCTTTTTCAGACATTTCAAGGATTCCCTGTTCCATGGAATCTGACTTTGGAGCATTACTGTATCCTTTTGGTGGTGTCATTTCTTCTCGATTGTTTGTACTTCTAGTATTTCTTTGCTGATGCTTGATCATTTGGTAGGGGGTTTGCTTCTTCTATTACACTGAGGTTGGCTGTGGAGTGGCCCTGGTTGCTACTGTGGGGAGGGAATTGTCTTTGCTTGACAATACGTGTGGTGGTGGTTATGTTAAACCACCTTGGTTCCCGTTTGAGACTCTGTTGTAGAATGAGCCCCTAGCACCATGGAGTTCTGCTGTGCCAAACTCAGTGGGTCAGATCCATAGGCTGGTGCTTCCCACTGGGTCTGAGGCACGGAGAGGAGCCACGTCCAGCCACGCAGTTCTGCTGGCTGGTGCTGCTGCCTGCTGCCACTGGTGGGCTCACCTGCATGGTGCCGGTTCTTCCTTTTTCTAATATATGGATTTAGTAATATAAATTTCCCTATCAGTAATGATTTGACTGTGTCCCACCAATTTTGACATGTTACTTTTTTTTCTTTTTATACAATGTAATGAATATTTTTATTTCTCTTGAGACTTTCTCTTGACTCGTGGGTTGTCCAATAGAAAGTTACTTAACTTCCTTATATTTGAAGAATTTCCCATTATAATTTTGATCACACTGTGATCAAATTTAATTTCTAGTTTGATCACACTGTGGTTGGAGAAAATGCTACATATGATATCAATTACTTTATATTTGCTGGGGTTTATTTTGTGACTTAAAAGATATGCTCTATTTTTTACATTATTCTCAGATATTTGAAAATAATGTGCATTTGGTTATTGATTTTGTATTCCACATATGTCCATTAGATCTTATTGGTTAATGGTATTACTGAATTTTTCCATGCTGAGTTTTGGTCTACTTGTTCTCCCAATTTTTGAGTAAAGAGTTTGAACACTTCAAATATAATCGTAGATTTATCTATTTCTCCTTTCAGTTTTATACTTTTCTACGCCTATTTTGCAGCTGTGTTCTTTGGTGCATACACAATTAGGGTTGCCATGTCATCTTGGAAATTGACCCTTTTACCATTATATAATGTGCCTTTCTTTTTCAGGAAATTTTCTTTTCTCAGAGGTTCAATTTATTTCATGTCAATGTAGCCACTGTTCTTTCTTCTGAATAATATTTTAACAATACATTTTTTCTATCCTTTTACCTTCAGCCTGCCTATATGTTTATACTTGAAATGTGTTCTTTGAAGGAAACATATAGTCAGATCATGGCATAATAATATATTCTGCTAATCTGTTCTTTTTGTTGGAGCATTTATACTTAGTAAAATCATTATCTGTTAAGGCTTAATATGCCATTTTATTTATGTTTTCTATTTTCTCTGCATTGTTTTTCTTTTCTGTTTCTTTCTTCTGACTTTTTATGGGTCATTTGAACATTTAGAATTCCATTTTATTGATAATTTTTATTGTATTTTTTTAGTGATTATTCTAGGTATTATATACAAAATTATTGAAATCTTCAATATAACAGTTTGAGCTAAGTATAGACTCCTTAACTCTCTTTACTCTCTCACATTTATGATATAATTTTCTTAAATATTTTCCCTACATACATGTTTAGAAACAAATTATTACAATTTTCATTTTATCTGTCAAACCTAATTTCTAAGACTGAAAATTTTATTTCATTTATGCATATTTTTGCTTACCGGGTTCTTTTCTAATATTTTAGATTTTTTTTATTCTTTCCCTTTCTATATAAAGAACCTCCTTCAGCTATTCTTTAGGATAAATCTGCTGGTGTCAATATAATTTGCCCTTCTTTGCTGAAGGATATTTTCTCATTTCTTTTATTTTGGCACTTGAAAGATGTTGTGCCACTCCTTTTGGCCTCATGGTTTCTGATGAGGAATCCACTGTCATTTGAGTTTTTTGTCCCCTACAGGTAAGGTGCCACTTTTCTCCAGTTGCTTTCAAGATTTTCCTTTGTCTTTAATTTTTGCAACTTTGACTGCTATGTGGCTTGATGCAGTTTTGGGGTTTATCTCATTCAAAGTTTGATAATCTTATTGAATTATTAGGTTTATGTCTTACTTAGCAAAATCTGGGTATTTTTCAACAATTTTTGCTTCATATACTTTTTCAGCCATACTCTCTTTCTCTTCTCTTTTTAGGACTCCAATGACAGAATTAGTTCTTTGTTACATAGTCTCACAGATCTGCAGGGCTCTTTTGCTGTTGCTGCTGTGGTTGTTTTTCCATCTCAGTCGATTTTCTCTCTGCTGCTCGGGTTGAGTTGTTTGTATTGTTCTGTCTTCAAGTTCACTGATGGTTTTCTCTGTATTCTCTATTCTGCCTTTGAACCCATTCATTGAACTTCAGTTATTGCATATTTTAGTTGCAACATTTTCATTTGTATCTTCTTTATGTCTTCTATTTCTGTTTTAAGACTCTTGGTATTTTTTATCTGTTTTGACCATGTTCACAATTGCTCATGGAATCATTTAAATGATGACCATTTCAAAATCTTTGTTACATAATTTAAGCATGTTTGTCTTCTCAATGTACACATCTATTGATTTTCTTTTTTCATTCAGTTAGTTACTTAACTATATCTTGGTATGATAAATGATTTTTCAATTGAAACTTGGAACTTCTAGGTTTTATATTATGAGACTGGATCTTATATAGGTCTTTGTTTTAGCTGGCTAAATAACCATAGTATACAGAATTTATAGGTGGAAAACTACAAAATTGTGATGAAAGAAATTAAAGTAAGTTTAAATAAATGGAGGGTTATTTTATGCTCATGGATTGGGAGACTCAATATTGTTAAAATGTCAATTCTTTACAACTTAATCTATAAATACAGTGCAATCCTAATCAAAATCCTAGCAAGATATTTTGCAAATGTCAACAAACTGGCTAATAAAGTTCATGTGAAAAGGCTAAATATCTAGAACACACAGCACAATAATGGAAAAGAACAAACTCAAGGGATACATGCAACCTAATTTCAAGACTTAGTTTAAATCTGCTGTGATCAAGACATCATGGTATGGGTGAGAGATGAGACATACAGGCTGAACAGAAGAGATAGCCCAGAAGTAGAACCACATGAATATAAGCAATTTGCTTTTAATAAGAAAGCAAATGTAATTCAAAGGGCAAAGGAAAATGAATCTTTTTAATAAATTATACTGGAACAATTGAACAGCCATGTGCCAAAAACAAAACAAAACAAAAAAAAAAGGATTTACAGTCCTTTTATCTTATACAAAACTTAGCTTAAAATGTATCGTATACCTAAATGTAAAATGTAAAACTATAAAAATCAGGAGCAAATGCAGATGGTACTTATATTTTGACTACATCTTTAGTAATTGTTTTCCTATAATTTTATCTTCATTTGTTAAAATGCATGCATTTGTTGAAGAGTGGTTTGGAGGAGTCAAAGAGTAGCAGAAAACTTTTTGACAACTTGGAATAATATATTTTTCAGAATTTATGAGTGGGCATTATGCTAATTAAATAGTCTTATACTATATATTAGATCTTTTGTTAAGGCAGAGCTGATAGTAGAGTTAAATAAGTAAACATTTTATTTAGAAAAGTTTATTTCTTTCATCATTTGGTATTTAATTTGGCAATTAAATTTGAACCATAATAATCATGAAAAGCTAATCAAATTATTTTATAAGTACCTAATCAAAATTTATCTTGTAAATATATATTTCCTTTAATTTATTTTTAATTATTCTATAGTTGATAACAATTATTTTCCTATGCTTTTAAAAACATAGTGTTTTAAATGTTAATTTACCTTAACAAAACTAAACATATGTATTTTCTAAATCTGTATTTTTGCCTAGTATGGGGATTTCAACTTTTAAAACTGTTTTTCTCACCCCAAATTAAAGTGATAGCAGGGGAAAAACAGAAACAAAAAACTTCTGACTCAACATTCTTTTGTTCCATATAAGAGAGAGAACCCTAGGGTAAAGGATTATTACCTGCTGGAGGGAAACTATATTAAATACTATCTACTCAATTATAAGTTGATATTGAAACTGCCTCTGAAAACTAAAGTGGAATGGCTGTTGTAGGCTCTGACATTCTAAGGCATGAATCAAATCAGTACCGAGCAAGAAAGTATATAAGCCAGTGACAGATCTGATCCCCACAAGTGTAAAGAGTGAATGGTGTTTAGTGATTTGCTTATCAAAAAGGCTTTTAAAACCAGGTCAAAAATGAATCTAGAAAGGAAATTGGAAATGGAGTACATAAAGTAAAAGACTTTGTAAGAAATTACATAGAGAAGATTGATTTTGTTTTCAGAGCTATATTTGGGTATTTTAGATTTGAGGCAGGCACTGTGCTCTACTGAGCAAGCAATGGGTTTGGGTATACAACAATGCATTTTTTAAAATGTTAATAGCATATGGAAGTGCTGAAGGAGTAGAGATTTTCCACCAAAATTCAATGACTTCTGACAATCTAACAACAACATAAAATCTCCCTTCAAATCTTTGTATTTGTCTAGCCTATTTTGTAAACAGAATCACGGTAACTGCAAAACTGCAACTTTCTCAAAAATTATCTGGTTTTATTTGTATGGGTCCACTCCTGGGATCTCTGTTCTGTTTCATTGGACCTATTTGTGTATTCTTTCAGTGATATGCCATTGTCTAAATTACTATAGTAAGTCTTGAAGTTATGTAGTGTCTATCCTCTGACTTTGTTCATTTTCCTCAGTATCATGTTAGCTTTTCTGAATGCTTTGCCTTCGCATATTAACTATAGAATCAGTTTGCCAAAACCCGCAAAATAACTTGCTGGCATATTGACTGGGGCCACTCCTCATGTGTTTTATACCAAAAGTGCCATTTCTTTATCATAGCACTCTTTGTCCTGTGTTTATGGAATAGAAGACTCAACATAGTAAAAATTACCTATAGATTTAGCACAATTGCTAAAAACATAAACCCTAGAAAGTATTTTTAGAGATACAGTCGGACTTACTCTAAAATTTATATGGAAAGGAATGAGCCATAGAAGAGCTAGAACAATCCTGAAACAGAAGTATGAGGTAGAAGGAATCATACTACCCAATATTAATAATTATTTTGTATCTAAGGTAATTGAGCCACTCTGGTATTGGTGCAGATTTACACACATAGACTAACTGAACAGAATAGATAACCCAGAGGTAGATCCACACATGTATGTCCAACTGCTCTTTGAGAGAGGTTCAAAATCAATTCAATAGTGAAAAGATTAGAAAAAGAGTTCTTAGACTTGATAACAAAAGTAATATTAACCAAAACAAAAATTTATAAATTGTACTTCAAAATGAAAACTTTGCTCTATGAAAATCACCACTGCAAGAACAAAAATAAAAGCTACAGACTGAGGGAAAATATTTACAAACAATATATCTAAAAAAGGACTAGAATCTAGAATCTATAAAGAACTGTTCCAACTTAACAGTAAATAAATGGTCTAACTAGAAAATGGGCAAACTACATAAATAGGCATTTCTGTGAAGAACATTTGCAGATGGCAGATAAGCACTGAAAACCTGTTCAATATCATCAATTAGGAAAATGCAAATTAAAACCACAGTGAGATAGCATTATACGCTTATTAGAAAAGACTTTTTAAAAAAGTAGTGGTGGCACTAAATGCTGGTGAGGATGCAGAGAAAGTAGATCACTCATGCATTGCTGATGGGAAATAGTACAACCATCTGGAAAGCTTTGGCAGTTCTTTATAAAAATATATATGAAATTTTCATGTATCAGAAAAATTGAAACTATGTTCATACAAAATCTTGTATAAGAACATTTATAGCAACAGATTTATTCATTATATTAGTTTGTTGCTGCTGCTGTAACAAATTACCACAGAACTTATTCTTAAAACGGGAGATTTGTTCTATCACAGTTCCAAAAGCCAGTCTAATGTCAGTGCCACTTGGCCTAAATCAAAGGGTTGTCCGAGCCACACTCTGGGGATTGGTGGGAGGGGCAGTGACTGCAAGAGAGAGGTAGGTGTGATTATAAACACAATGAATCCTTTTGGTGGTGGAACTTCTCTGTGTCTTGATCCTGGGGGTCAACACACAAACCTACACATCACAGAACTGCATTGAACTAAATACACACACAGATGCACACAAAATATACATACATACAAATAAAATTGGGGAAAACTGAATAGGATTAGAGGATTGTATCAATGTCAGTGCCCTAGCTATTGTACTTGAGAGGACACTACCACTGGGGCAAAATGAATAAGTGGTACATGGGATTTCTCTATACAGTTTCTTAAGACTCCAGGTAAATCCATAGTTATCTCAGTAATATTGTCAATTAAAGTAAACCAGGCATATAAAATGGAATTTTTATATCCAATATCTGTTCATTGTATTCTTCAAAAGATCATTTAAATTTAACTGTATCTTCAAAGAAACATTTTTGGAACTGACAATGGGTGACAGTTTGAAGGTAGATTTTTATAGTATCAGATCACTTGTTTCACTTTCACTAAAAATTATAAAGAAATATTTGAGATTGCTAAAATTGCTCTAAAATCGGTCCTTCATTACCATCAACAGACTAATTTCTCTATGAGTATTATAAAACCAAAACACAAAAATCTTTTAGTTACACTGAATTCTGCTTGAGTAGTGATATCACTGATCTATCCTAAATTAGATAGATTAACAAGGAAGAAGCTAGGTGAATTGTCACATTAAAAAATTAAATTGATATATATGGTATTATTTCAAAGTACATATATAGACATTTAATATGGAAAATCAAAATTCACAAGAAGTTACAAGATTGGAGCAATTCTCTGTTATAGCAGTTTATACGCATGTACAGGTTTGAAATCTTTTTCTTCTATGTTATTATTACCTCTAACAATATTTATATATCACGTCTGTTGGATCTCAGAAAGCTCTCTGGTAGAGTCTGAGATAGGGACACACTATACAACTTACCAGTACTAGCTATGATTCTGTCAACAATTGTGTAGGCACTAATTCCATTTTTCTGATAGGTCTTTCCTCTCTTGGATCACTTTCCCTCTCCCTATGCAGCACTCAGTCCCCACCCTACCCAGCACTCTTATAGAATAGAACATCTTTACAGGTACATATATAAAGACTCTGTTCTGGGAACAATGAGAAGGAAGGGTCAAGCTGATAGTTTGCCGTAGTGTTTACAGATCAACAGCTCTTTGCATGCATTGGAATTGTTGGAGAAACAAAGACGAGCCACATTTAGCGTGATCTTCAGCAATGCATTTTGTATATGTGCATTATGGTAGATGTTCCCTTGTCCTTCTGAGCATTCTTTATAAAGTGGTCCTCAACTTACCTTTTGTTTTATCTTCTTTAGGGTGTAGAGACATTACTGTGATGTTGGTATCTGATCATTAGGTGTGTTAAGTGTATGTAAAGAGACAGATAGAAGAAAGTCTACACTAAGTAATTTTATTTTTCACCACAAGTACAAGAACCATTTCTGGTTTCAACAATATGGACTGAAGTTAAAACCCATCATAATATCATTTTTCTATTGTATCTCCTTCCTTAGCTTTTACAAATTCTAATCAGAGCAAATTAGAACCTTGGGACTTCTATCAAGACACTCCATGTGCAGGACCCTAAGGTAGATTTCAAAAGAAAATCTCAATGTATGACTCACTACCTGTGTCACAATCCAACTATGTTCTTATCACCTTAATCTCTGGGTCCAGGTGGTTTCTTTTGCTGTCATATTTCTTCACAGAATTCTAAGGCATACTCTTCCTCTTTTTTTCCCCCCTTCGGTGAGTGCTCAGCAATTATAATCTTTTCTTATAATTTGCATCAGTTGTATTTAATACTTGAGAAAATTTCTGAAAGTGTTTTCTCAGAGTTATCTTTTCTGTTATCTGTTTCTTTTTCTTTTATATATTTGTTTCTTTTTTATTGTGATGTATTGGAAATGGAACAGTAAATGTATAACTTCATATTATCACTTTGATGCTGGACAGCTCTATGTTTAATTTTCTTTGTTCATGAACAAGTAGATGAGTTATATAATAATAATTACTATTTTTATTATTATAATAATTGCTATTTGTTGGATACTGATTAATGTCAGAAATTATGGTAAAAACCTAGCATGATATAGATTTTAGTCCTCACAAGAATCCCATCAGGGAGTTAAAGTTATTATTCCCATTTTATAGACGAGAAAGCTAAAACAGATATCTATGTTACTTCTCAAGTAACAGAGCAATAAATTGCATAACTAAGTTATAAAATTATACAGAATTACTTGAGAGTCCATCATCTTAACCGCTACACTCGAATGTTCCACTATACATGTTTTACATAGGGCTTTTTATTAACATTATAAAAATGTAATTGTCAACCATTAATATTACTATGGCAGTATAAAAATCTGAATAATTTACAAAATATACTGTAAGAAATTATGAAGGGAAAACTCATCATCCCAGCTTCATTGTGACTATAATTTTAACTGTCATCTCTTGCTTGCTATTGAGCTTCAGTTAATTTATATAGAAAAAATAATTGGCTCATTATGATGTAAATAACTATGATAGGGAAAGTCTTTTAATTATTTATAATAAATCACTTTTCTGTTGCCAGTTTTAAATTATCAACTGTGTTTAATTACTGGATAATATCTATGCCATAATCCAAAGTCATTTACACAAGACAGGTTATTTTAACCTGTCACAGTTATTTTCCTTAACATTGTTGAATTTTGCATTTCTTCATCTTCTTCTAACTAATCATCCCCCTTATCTTTGATTCCATTATCTTGTTTACATAATCATCACTACTGCCAGAAATGCTGAAGGTCATACTTAGAAATAATCTAAGTAATTGAGCAATTGATACAGTTTGAAGCATTGGTAGAATTAACTTTAATACTTAGAGCTAGAGTTGGTATTTATGATTCTATATTCATTTAGGCATTCAATTATTCAACAACATTAATGGAACACAGGCACTATGTGTAAAACAAAGGTATAATCATGGTGCTAAACAAAATGTGAATATGATGTGGTCTCTATAGTAACATATAATCTAGAGAAGAAATCTTTGTGAAAAAGTAATTGTAATGAGAAGTAAAATGAAAGATGCATATTATCATGCTATTGCAGCCAATGTGTAATGACACAGAAATGAAAAACATAATCTCACTGGAGAAAATATAAAACATCAACAGAAGTATCAGTACATATAAGAGGACATCTCCCAACTGAGGAAGGGATATTTCTGGAGGTAATACCAAGAACATAGAGTACATGTGACTATGGAAGTATGTCATGTTCACTTCAGTTTGAAGAGTGTATTTCACAAATACATTAAAAATAAAATCAAGTAATATTTTTATCCAGATTTTGAAAAGACATATATCACTAGTATAGCATTTGTTATAGAACCTAGAGAACTACAATTTTGAAGAAGAGTTAACTCAAGTCTGACATGCTATATTTCTCGAAGAAACTTGAAGTTTCATTATACACAGAGGCTAGTCGATAAAGATCTTTTAAACTGAGAAATATTTAATTGCTAATAGAAATGATAAAAGAAAAATACTTCTTTTTTTGAGATTTGGACATAGTGCTTTGTGAGGAGTTCTGCTGCCGGTCTGGCTTCACTAGCACAGCACACATTATAGGAGAGGAATAGTTCTCAGATGTTGCATCTACAAACCCATGTACGCTCAGAACAACTCCATGAAGGCAGAATAGTAAGTGTAAGTGTGGAAAGGTTAAACAATTACTTAGTTGCATTAGTAGGAAGTGATAGAATTTGTTTAAAATTCTAGCTCCAAAATCTGTGATCTTACACACTGTCTTCTACTGCCTCACTAAAAAACAGCCAAAAAAAAAAAAAAAAAAAAGAAAGAAAAAGAAAAAAGAAAGGAAGTATAAGGTTCCTGGCTGCCAATTAATTTTTACCTCTAATATCAAAAAAAAAAGTTATTTTAACAGTATGTGCATTAATGTAAACAATAGAAAGTGGAATGATCATAACCTTTATTAGATTAAATTAGAGTACACAAGTGAACTTTTAGTAAAACTAGTTTTATACTAATACAAGTATTGATTGCTTTTAATTTTTACTTATAAACATGTCTTTTTATTATGGAAAATTTAGAATAATTAGAAAAGTAAAATGACATGCATACAATTCAATTATTCTTGGAAAATTAATGACAAAATAAATCCTGATGGTGGGTGTTTAATACTGTTCTAAACCTATATACATAGCTAAGCATATAAGCATAAATGTATTTTGCAAAACAGAACCATTATATGTGTATATTGGCTTGTGTTTTGTTTTCACATGTAACATTATATTATTACCTTGTTTCATTCTCTAAATATACTCCTTAATTCTCATTTTAATGCCAGTATCGTCTCCCTCTCTCCCTCCTTCCTCCCTTTCATTTCTCTCTTTCTCATTCTCTCTCTCTATCTCTCTCTCATTTCTCTTTCTTCCTTCCTTCTTTCTTTTTTTCTTTCTCTCTTTTCTTTCTTTCTTTTCATAAATATTTACTGAATGCCCATAGTGTTTTCACACAATCTTCTGGGGAGATTCATAGGTGAACCAAACCAAAAGAAAACAAAGTAAGGTCTCTGTCCTCATTAGATTTTACTACCACAACAATAAATTAGTAACAAGAAATTAGTTAACCATAAATGTTAAGAAAGATAAAGATGAAAATAAACAGGATAATAAGATAAGGTAAATTATTAATTTCTAATTTAGCTGCAAGATAAAGCAATATACTTGTAAATTGATTTAAATATTACTAGCAAATAGATAAACTTCCTGGACGTTTACTTAAAGCCTTTGGGATTGCTTTCTCGTCCTTCCTAATACTTGAATTGATTTGGCTATGAAACATAATTAACTTAGTATAAAAGTAAGCTCAGTTGTGTGGAAATAATATTGTATAAATATCTAAGAGGACATCTGATTAAACTACCTTAATATTTCTCTTCTTTTTTTCAATAACTGTAAGATCATCATCAACACATCTTATAGCCTTCCACATTTTCAAAGAGCTAGCAAATTTAATATTTCCTTTAATCTTCATAATGTTAATGGGAGGCAAGTATTATTCCCACAAAACTATTAAAAATCTGAGATTTAAAGAAGTTATTGATTTGTCCATGTTTTATACCTGATTACACACATTGTTTTATCTTTATTCCTCTCTCTGCTGTGAATCTTTATAGCTAGAGGAGAACACCTTCAAGAGCCTCAAATTAGCTTCTGTGCTAGTTCTTTTCACTTGGAGTACCAATGTTTCACTCTTCCACTGCAAAACAGATTGTGTTTTTGCGCACCATGGAGCACCTGGGAAACTTTTGTTAAACAAGTGAATACACAAATATTAATTTTTAAGGAATGTGACTAGGGTTTTGTCTGAATTTTATTGCTACTTCAGATGGCATTCTTATCCAATCTTTTATCTACTCCCTACCACAACCTTATGACCAATTTTTCCAGATAACATTTATGGAGCTTAAAAACTTGCTCATAACCTTACAGTTTATTGACAGAGTCAGAAATCAAACACTGATTTGTTTCACCTCAAAGCTTGAGTTTGTAACAGCACTTGCTGTAGTATATCTTTTCTAGCGGCTTAGATGCATAAATTTAGTAAAGTAATTTAACATCTTTGTGCTCATTATTGCTTTTTGTTAAATGAGCATAATATTCACCAACCTGCTTATTAAAGAGAAAAGGTAAGGCTAGTATGCTGAGAGTTGAGGGAAGAGAAGGAAAAAAAACTACACAGTCTGGGAATGAAGAGGAGACTTTCTGGGGATCATAGAAGACTGAGTGCTTCTTTCTTCTTTGTACTCTGGACCTCTGCTCAACAATGGAGTCCTAGAGCCAGAAAGGATCCTCAGATGTCACGAAGTCATGCACTGCCTCACAGCAGGTTTCATTCAGATGGTCTGTTCAGATCATCTGCTCTGAATGATGTGCCATGGGTAGGTCTGGCCTGACCCAGTAAGGAAACTGGAATTAGAACGTATACAATAGGACCAGAGAGGCACCCCACCGGAGAAGCCTAAGATCTGTGGAGACCACACACTCTGTGGTGCCCACACATGACCAAACAGGTAGGACTCACTGCCACTGGACTCCATCCCCAGCTTGGCCAAGTGCACGTTGACCAGAGAGGTGCCTCCCTGGAGAGGCCCAAGACCCGAGTTGACCAAGCACCCGAGGCACGAGTGGGTGGCTGAGCAGACACTGAGGTAGCCATGCCAAATTGGCAGCCCAGAAGCATCCTAGCCAGACAATAGTGTCAAATGAGTGGAACATGAAATCCCTTGCCACAATGACTAAACATCAAAGGAAAGATACCAGAAATATGAAAAATCAATAAAGTAAACCACCAAAGGGTATTAACTCTCAAGCTCTAGATCCTATCAAACAAGAAGCCATTGAAATGTCTGACAAGGAATTTTGAGTGATAATTCTAAAAAACCAAATGAGATACAAGAAAACTCAGCTAGACAACATGATGAAACAAGGAAAAGTATACAGGACCTGAAAGGAGAAATAGACAAGGAAATCAATGCCCTGAAAAAGAATATAGCAGAGCTTGCTGAGCTGAAGAATTCATTCAATGAAATAAAAAACACAACAGAAAGTTTAAGCAGCAGGCTTGCAGAAGCAGAAGAGAGAACTTCTGACCTTGAAGATGGGCTGTTTGAAATAACATAGGCAGACAAAAAAAAAAAAAAAAAAAAAGAAAGAAAGAAAGAAAGAAAAGAAAAGAAAAAAAGAATTAAAAACATTGAAGATAATCTAAGAGAGATATCAGACAACCTCAAGCGCTCAAATATCTGAGTCATGGGTATTCCAGAAGGGGAGAAAAAAGGAGATTGCTTTGAAAACACATTCAACAAAATAGTGGCAGAAAATTTCCCAGGTGTAGGAAAAGACACAGATCTTCAGATTCAGGAAGCTCAAAGATCCCCAAACATATTCAACCCAAAAAGGTCTTCTCCAAGACATGTTACAGCAAAAGACAAAGAAAGAATCTTAAAAGCTGCAAGAGAGAAGCATCGATTCACCTATAAGGGAGCCCCAATCAGACTAACATCAGATTTTTCATCACAAACCATAAAATCCAGAAAGGAATGGGATGATATATTCAAAATACTAAAAGACAGAGATTGTCAGCCAAGAATACTCTACCCTGTAAGGCAATCCTTCCAAAATGAAGGGCAAATAGTATATTTCTCAGACAAACAAAAACTTCAGGAGTTCACTACCACACGACCATACTTACAAGAAATTCTCAAGGGAATACTGGGTTTGGTACCTGAAAAATAACTACCACTGCCTTAAAAACTCAAGAAAATTCAAAACCCACCAGTAAAATAAAAATGCCAACAATGAAGAAGAAAAAAAAGTTTATCTACAACCCAAGGAACCAACAAATACAGAAAACAAACAGTAAATCAGAAAGAAAGGAACAAAAGACACCTAGGACATCCAAACAAAAATCAATAAAATGCTAGGAGTAAATCAACACTTTTCAATAACAATTCTTATCGTAAAAGGCTAAAATTCCCCAATCAAAAGACACAGACTGGCTGACTGGATTAAAAAGGAGGACCCAACCATATGCTGCCTTCAAGAGACCCACCTTATCTATAAAGACTCACATAGACTAAGAGTGAAAGGATGGAAAAAGATTTACCATGCAAACAGAAATGAAAAACGAGCTGGAGTAGCCAATCTTATATCTGATAAAATAGATTTTAAACTAAAAACCATAAAAAAAGATAATGAGGTCCACCACATAATGATAAAAGTGTTGATCCATCAAGAAGACATAACAATCATAAATATATATGAACCCAATGTCAGAGCAGCCACATTTATAAAGCAAACTCTATTATACCTAAAGAAGGAAACAGACACTAATACCATAATAGAGGGGACCTGAACACCCCACTATCAATATTGGACATATTATCTAGGCAAAGAATCAGCAGAGAAACACAAGATCTGAACAACACTCTAGACCAATTGGACTTGGCAGATATCCACAGAACATTCCATCCAACAACCTCAGAATATTCATTCTTCTCATTAGCACATGATCATTCTCCAGGATAGATCACATGTTAGGTCACAAATCAAGTCTCAACAAATTTAAAACAATTGGAATTATCCCATGTATTTTTTCATACTGCATGGGCTTAAAATTAGAAATCAATAACAAATGAAATTCTGGAAACTATACAAACACATGGAAATTAAACAGCATTCTACTTAGTGACATATAGGTACAAGAAGAAATCATCAGGAAATCAAAAAATTTATTGAAACTAATGAAAACAATGATACATCATACCAAAACCTGTGGGATACTACAAAAGCAGTACTAAAGGGGAAATTTGTCACATTAAATGCTTACTTCAGAGGAATGGAAAGATGGCAAGTGAACAACCTAATACTTCACCTTAGAGAACTAGAAAAACAAGAACAATCCAAAAACAAAGTTAGCAGATGGAAAGAAATCATTAAGATCAGAGCAAAACTTAATGAAATTGAAACCCGAAAAATGATACAAACGATCAATGAATCAGAAAGTTGGTTTTTTGAAAAGATAAATAAAATTGACAAACCATTAGCACGGCTACATAAAAAAAGGATAGAAGGTCCAAATAACAAAAATTAGAAGTGAAAAAGGTGATATTACAACTGATATCTCTGAAATAGAAGGAAACATTCGAGACTACTATAAACAACTATACGCCAACAAGTTTGAAAATCTGGAGGAAATGGATAAATTTCTGGACACACACAAACTACCAAAACTGAGCCAAGAAGATGTAAAAAATCTGAGCAGACCAATAACAGTAAAAGAGATTGAAGCTATTATAAGAAGGCTCCCAACAAAGAAAAGCCCAGGACCAGATGGATTCACAGCAGAATTCTACCAAACATTCAAAGAGGAATTGACACCAATTCTCTACAAACTATTCCAAAAGATTGAAACAGAGGCAATTCTCCCAAACTCATTCTATGAAGTAAACATTACCCTGATACCAAAACATGGTAAAGATACAACTAAAAAAGAAAACTACAGGCCAATATCCTTGATGAATATAGAGACAAAAATCCTCAATAAAATACTAACAGAATACATACACATACACAAAATTATACACCATGATCAAGTGGGATTCATCCCAGGGGTGCAAAGTTGATTCAACATATGCAAATCAATAATTGTGATACAACATATCAATAAAATCAATCACAAGGACCATATGATCATCTCTATAGATGTCAAAAAAGCATTTGATAAAATTCAACATTCATTCATGATAAAGACTCTCTACAAGTTAGAGATAGATGGAAAGTATCTCAACATAATTAAAGCCATATATGACAAACCCACTGCCAGTATCATCCTGAATGGGGAAAAGCTGAAATCTTTTTCTTTAAGAACAGGAACTAGACAAGGATGCCCACTCTCACCACTCCTATTCAACATAGTGTTGGAAGAACTAGCCAGAGCAATCAGAGAAGAGAAGGAAATAAAGGGTATCCAGATTGGATAAGAAGAAGTCAAACTGTCCCCGTTTGCAGATGACATGATCCTATATATTGAACTGCCTAAAGCTTCTACAAAAAATTCTTGGAGTTGATAAATGATTTCAGC
Organism: Cynocephalus volans; assembly: GCF_027409185.1. Taxonomy (NCBI): domain Eukaryota; kingdom Metazoa; phylum Chordata; class Mammalia; order Dermoptera; family Cynocephalidae; genus Cynocephalus; species Cynocephalus volans. The sequence continues at coordinate 61,439,106 of NC_084472.1, forward strand.
AAACTTGCAGGATACAAAATCAACACACAAAAATCAGTAGCATTTCTATTCTCCAATAGTGAACATGCAGAAAAAGAAATCAAGAGAGCTTGCCTATTTAGAATAGCCACCAAAAAAAATAAAATACTTAGGAGCAAAGTTAACCTAGGATGTGAAAAGTCTCTATAATGAGAACTACAAACCACTGATGAGAGAAAATAAAGAGGACACAAGAAGATGGAAAGACATCCCATGCTCTTGGATTGGAAGAATCAACATTGTAAAAATGTCCATACTAGCCAAAGTGATATACAAATTCAATGCAATCCCCATCAAAATTCCAAAGACATTTTTCTCAAAAATGGAAAAAACTATCCAGACATTTATATGGAATAACAAAAGAGTAGCCAAAACAATTCAGAGCAAATAAAAAAATAAAAATAAACCAGGAGGCATAACACTACCTGACTTTAAACCATACTACAAAGCTTTAGTAACCGAAACAGCATGGTACTGGCATAAAAACAGACACACTGATCAATGGAAGAGAATAGAGAATCCAGAAATCAACCCACACACCTATAGCCATCTGATCTTTGACAAAGGCCCCAAGCCTATACACTGGGGAAGAGACTGCCTCTTCAGCAAATGGTACTAGGATAACTGGATAGCCATATGCAGAAGAATGAAACTAGATCCACACCTCTCACCATATGCCAAAATCAACTTAAAATAGATTAAAGAATTAAATTTACACCCTGAAAAAATAAAACTTCTTAAAGAAAACTTAGAGAAGCACTTCAAGAAGTAGGGCTGGGCACAGACTTCATGAATATGACCCCCAAAGCACAGGCAACCAAAGGAAAAATAAACAAATGGGATTACATCAAACTAAAAAGCTTCTGCACAGCAAAATAAACAATTAACAGAGTTAAAAGACAACCAACAGAGTGGGAGAAAATATTTGCAAAATATACATCCAACAAAGGATTAATATCCATAATATACAAGGAACTGAAACAACTTTACAAGAAAAAAACAAGTAATCCAATTAAAAACTGGGCAAAAGAGCTAAATAGGCATTTCCCAAAGGAAGATATATGAATGGCCAACAGACACATGAAAAAATGCTCAACATCACTCAGCATTCGGGAAATGCAAATCAATATCACACTGAGACACCATCTCACCCCAGTTAGGATGACTAATATCCAAAAGACTGTGAATGATAAATGCTGGCGAGGTTGTGGAGAAAAAGGAATTCTCATACATTGTTGGTGGGACTGCAAAATGGTGCTGCCTCTATGGAAAATGTTATGGAGATTCTTCAAACAATTGCAGATAATCTACCATATGACCCAGCCATCCCATTGCTGGGAATATACCCAGAGGAATGGAAATCTTCAAGTCAAAGATATAGCTGCTCTCCAGTGTTCATAGCATCACTATTTACAATAGCTAAGAGTTGGAACCAGCCCAAATGTCCATCATCAGTTGAATGGATATGGAAGCTGTGGTATATCTACACAATGGAATACTACTCTGCTGTAAAAAAAGAATGAAATACTGCCATTTGCAACAACATGGATGGACCTAGAGAGAATTATATTAAATGAAACAAGTCAGGCACAGAAAGAGAAATATCACACGTTCTCACTTATTTGTGGGAGCTAAAAATAAATAAATAAATACACAAACAACTGGGGGGGGGGTAGGAAGGAAGAAGACACAACAATTACAATTCCTTGAAGTTGACACGACAAGCATACAGAAAGGACATTGTTGGGAGGGAGGGGGAGAGAGAGGAGGGAGGGAGGTTTCAGTAATGGGCCACAATAATCAACCATATCGTATATTGACAAAATAAAATTAAATTTTTTTTAAAAAGGTAGTCATAAAGAATACAGTGTAAAATAAGTAAAAAACAAAAATAAACTGTAAACATCCTTTATAAACTCAATCACTGCGCTAGTAACAAGTGTTATTGTTGAAATAGAAATGCTATTAACAGTTCAAAATTGTTTTCAGCAAAGGCAAGAATAACTAGAAGATGACAACCACTGCTCGCAGCATTGCCAAACACTCAGAGGCAGTTGACCTTGAAGTTGTTAAATGACTTGAATATTAAGTTGTTCTCTTTTCTCTTCTCAACTTAGCTGTCAGCAATTCAGCTTAACTTAGTTTCTGTTCTACTAATTGGTTTAGCATACGTAAAAAAGGCTATGTATTTATACCACATCTTGATCATGTTCAGTGAAACTCTCAAGAAATAAAATATATTTAACATATATACTTATGGTAGTGAATCTTTATTTATTAAATCTTTCCCTGATTGACACTACTGTTTATGTAAAATATTTTATAGAATTTTTAAAATTTATATTTTGCAGACTTTAGAAATTATAGAGCTAATTATACAGAGGAGAAAATTGGTTCTGAGAATAGTTAAGCTACTAATTCAAAATCACATATTCAAAGCAAAAAAAACCCAGGTCTTCTAAATCCTTTCTCACCCCTTTCTTTCAGATTCAGCTTTCTATATCTTAATTAAAATATACGTGGAACATTTTAAATAATCTTTAAAGGTCATAATGTTTTCCTTTCATAACATCTGCCTAAAGTAATTGATTCAGATGTAAATCTAATATACTGTTTTCATTGAGGATTTCAACAATGCAGAAATCATAAATGTAGAACATCAATAAGCTTTAGATGTTTTCCTCCTCCCTTTTAGATGGTAGTGCCACATTTCTCGTGTCTAAAGCAGACAGAAGGGGCATACTTTATCCACTGGTTTACATAGCCACACAGTATTTGTCACCTCTCTCATTCTAAAGGTGCTGCCAGGGAAGGCATTGGCAGGGTGCTACAATATAGCATCTTACATCAATAGTCTTATCATTTATGATGAAATATGATAGATCTTTATGGCACATTTATAACAGTCAGGTTATTTTTGACAACACAATTGAAAAGTGAATTTCTACCATTAAACTGTGACATGAAGAGTGTCAGCAAAGTCTGTGGTCTCTAGCTATATAGAGTATCAAGTTGTAAACCATAACTTTCCGTAGAAAACAGAGGGTGAGGAAGTGATACAGTTCTTATCAGAAAAGATCCTAGCAAGAATTATCACTAATGAAGTGATATTCTATTCACTTTACAGAGCCTGTGCCATGGAGAAATTAGAAGTTGCATCTCCATTTTCCACTTTGCCACAAACCTCTGACACAGCAGAGACACCACACATCGTCGGCCTCCAGTTGCAAGCAACAGGCTTCCATCCCCCTAACTTGTTCTGCACACCACCTGCCAGCCTCAGCTGCCCTGCAGCCCGGCATCTTCCCATTCAGACACTGTGCATCGAGGCTTTGAACCATCCGGCTGGAGAGTGGGCTACAGGCTGTCTGACACTCTGCATGCCCATTCACAAGCTACGCTACAGGCTGTCTGACACTCTGCATGCCCATTCACAAGCTACACTAGCCCGCATCCAGGATCGCCCAACAAGTGTGGACCGACTCTGGCCTGGGAAACCCAGCAAATTCTATTGCCATCCAGGGGACTGCAACTACGACTTCTCCAGTGATAGCTGCATCCCACTGCTGGGGAGGAGTCCTGCTTCAAAGTGCATTCTTCCCTTGGGAACACTTCCTCAGTGCTACAGCAGTCATTCACGTACTTTTTACACAGGTATGTTATAGTTATAATTACAGTTAATAATTCTTCTTGAACTGTCCCTACTCAACTTACTGCTTGGTTTTTAAATCCTGTTAGGACCTTGACTGATACAATAAATAAATAAATATTGAGAACTTCTTTTATGTTTACATAACTTTACTAACTTCTTTATTCAAATGATCCCCAGTAGACTTATATCCGTATTTATATTTATATGTATATACATATATGTAAACAAAGAGGAAACTACAAGAGTTTAAGTGTTTACCAAAATGATGAACATGGGGTTATAATATGAACTATATGGCTGAGGAACTGTGCTCACAATCTCATACACACATATAACTTCCATGAAATGATATGAAATTGACCTCTTGGAAATCACATTATCATGTTCTTCTGTTGTTTCTATGACTATGCCTATTACTTAGCACTAGTGGGCATGATTGACATGTAGAAAGAGACATGCACTACAAAGCTTTGGAGGAACTCTAACATATGGAAAAATAAAATGGCAATATATATTTTACTTATTTTTATCATTTTCTTTGAAAGGCTAAAAATAGTAATATCGAATATTACTGTTTATGTGCAGATTTATGCATAAATTTGTGCTTAAAAAATGTCCTAATGCAAACAGAATTTATATGTATTGTGGCCAAATTTTGTTGGGAGTATGTACTTGGAAAACTGAACTGCTTCTGACATTAATTTTGATAAATATTTTTAGCCATAAGATATCTATTATTTTTTGTTAGACATAACATATCTCCAAACCAGTAACAGAGATAAATGGAGAATAAGACAGAACAAGAAACAGAAAATACCCAACTCTGTCATTTCAACAGAAGACAGAAAATGAAAAAGAACAGTGAAATATCAAAAAGCAGGATATAGACAATCTTAAAGATATTGAAGATATACGTTAAAAATAAATTTATTAACCTAAGTATAAAAAGATCAATTTTGAAAATTAAAAGATGTGAATTATAAGAGATATATTGTTTGATAAAGTGACACTTATGCTATAAGCATAGGAGGGGAATTAATCTCAAATGATGAAGTGAAATTTCTCAGGCAAATAACCTACTGATTATTCTTACAGCTGTATTTTATAAGCTAAATAAAAATTAAGAAAAATGTGACAATGAAAATTCTGTATATATAATTTCCATATGGATAACTATATTCATGCAATGACAGTCTTTCTGTATATATAATATCCATATGGATAACTATATTCATGCAATGACAGTCCTGCTTTTTCAGTTGAAACAAAACAGAACATCCCACAGACCAAACTGAGATGTATCAACTTTATAGCTTATTAACTCAATTCAAAACCTATAGTGATAAGCAAACACTCAGGATAGGGTGCAAGTGGTGTTGAAGGATAATGTATTAGGGTTATCCAGGGAAACAGAACCTGTAGGATGTGCATAGGAGAAACATAGGAGAGAAAGATTCCTACTCTCACCTATAAGAGAGAAAGAAAAAGAGAAAATAATTTATCATAAGGAATTGACTCCCATGATTATGAAGGCTGACAAGTCCCCAGATCTGCAGGACAAGTGGGCAAGCTGGAGGCACAGAAGAACCAATGGTGTAGTTCCAGTCCAAATGGCCTGCAGGCTCAAAGCCCAGGAAGGGCCAAAGTTTAGTTTGAGTTAGAAGGCAGAAAAAAATGACATCCCAATTCAAAGGCAATCATGTAGGAGTAATCCCCCTTACTCAGAAGAGGATCAGCCTCTTTGTTCTATTCAGTCCTTATACTGATTGGGTTGGACCTACACTGGGGAGCGTAATAGCTGTACTCAGTCTACTGATTTATACGTTAACCGCATCCAAAAACCCCCCACAGACACACTCAGAATAATGCTTGATCAAATATCTGGGTACCACGTTTTCCAATCAAATGGACACATAACATTAACCATCATAGATCACAAATCCTGAATCTTTTATTGCATGCTATCCATTTGCCTTCCCTGCTGATGTTGTGGGTAGAATACCAGAGCTGAGGTCGGGTAGCAAGGGCCAGTCAGCAGGTACCTAGAAGAAATACCCACTTGTTCTAAGGAAGACATTAAGGAGTGGTGCATCCATCTACAGCTTAGCTCACCAATTAGCCAACAATAAGCTCTAAATTTTATCTATATTTCTCACTTGAAAGACTTGAGCCAGGATGGGTGTCACGAATGGGTGGATGATTAAAACCACATGAATCCTGAATACCTTATAAATATTTGTTACTTATTGGTGCTTTTCTCTCTTCTTAGCTAGTTTTAGTCATATGCTCCATTTACTTTACTTACATCTAATATATCTCATATGGTAATTTGCTTCTTTCTTTTATAACATAGGCATAATTAAACAACTTTTAATGATAAAATAAATACATATGAAATACAAATAGAGTACCTCACCAGAAAGAGAAAACAATTCTAAACTTGCATGCACTTAAAAACGTAGCCTTAAATATATAAAACCAAAGTTAACAAAATTATAATAAGCTACCAAAAATTCTTAAATTATAGTGGAAGATTTAAAAAGAACTTTATGTATATTTGAGAAATTGAAGAAATGGAACTATTGTAAGAATACAGAAAGCTAGAAAAATTTGCAATGTTTATCTAATGAACACATGTAGAACTTTGTCTCAAATAATAACAATATTATATTAATTCACATACAAAACATTGATCAAAATAAATTATGTAATGTCTCAAAGCACATTGCAACAAAAAATGACTGATACCACACAGTCCAAATTCTCTTACACTGTAGAGTTGTATTCAAAAACAATCCCAATAATGATTTTAGAAAAAGAAAATTTGTAAGTGTAAAACAGTAGTTTTCGAAAGTTCATAATTCAAATAAAAAATCTAATAGAAAAGTTTTATTAAAAATTATTAGATACTTAAATGGATCTTAAGGAAACAGAGACAAAGAAGTAAGATTAAGAAAAAAAGAAAAAAACGTACCTAAACAACAATAGCTGGTAGCTGGCCAGGCAAACAGTGAATATTCCGTGCTGAACATTTGAATTTATCACAATATCAATATGTTGAAGTTATCCATTACCATAACAGAGCAAGCCAATCATGAAGACACCATGCACAAGCACAATACTAATCAAGCATCCCTCTGCCCTGACAGCTGACAGGTGGTACTACATTCTGTTACCAGTGACAAGCCTATCCCTGCTTCATTCCTTATGCCCCCTTCATAAAAAAAAAAAAAAAATTATTAAGATCACAAATCCTAAATTTGCCTTTGCATCCTCATAATATACAATGTAGTACATGCACCAACTTTCTTGAAACTTCCCCCAAAGTACCTAAGAAACTCCAGTTTTATTAAACACCTCTCTTAAACCCTTGCTACTGAAACAACATAGTTTCATTTTACATTTTCTTTTGCTACAGAAAGTTATCAAATTAACTTTGACTACAGATGTGTTCTTGGTGGTCACTGGGCAGGGAAACAAAAAATTAGAGGGTTCCAAAAGATATAGCCAAAAACCTTGCTGGAATACACCACCACATTAATTTTGGTGGCAGTAGGAAAGATCAAGAAACCCTTGAATATCCACCAGCTTAAGGCTACTCTTCCACAGCTATGAGATATGCTTTGCATCAAGTCTGTAATCTGATTATTTCACTGACCTCTTCAGGTGGCATTTATTGTTGGGCTCTAGATATTTTTGGTTTTCCAATCAGATTTAAATTAATTTTTCATGAAATTAGTTTTGAGTTTTTTAACCTTGTTTATGTTGTCTGACTGCTTGTGCAGAAAATCGATTTTCATATGTAACAGAAAAAGTCAACAGGAAATTTATAGACATACACCTGAGAAATGTGTTCTCAATCCAGCCTCTCAGGCTGAAGTGTTTATCAGTCAAATAATTCAGAATTGTTTATCAGACAAACATTCTTCAGACACATTTCTCTTGGGTCAGAAATTAAAATATTTATGAAGATTTTTCCACATTCTTTTCTTTATCTCTCTGAGAACTGTTTTCTTTAGTCCCATTTACCTGGAACTAAAAAGTTTTTCTGTCCATCGGTTGATGATAACTCATGCTTTGCCAGGTTTTCAAGACCCAGGCTTCACAATCATCATTCTTACAAACTGCAGCAATTTTCAGAGTACTCTCGGTCTAAATCTCTTTCGTCTCCTAGCTAAAGGGATGCTTCTTTCATGTCATGTGAGAAACCTAAATCATGTGCAATTGTCTTGAACTGGTATACTTTCACAGAAGATAGCATGAAATTATAATGACTACTTTACCGAAGTTTTACAATGAGTAATATTATTTCTCAGAAACACACCTTTAAACAACAAGGAACAATAGTCTGACTATCCAGTAACACATTTAAAAGAAACAAAAGAACATATAAAGACTCTTTCAAATGAAGTTTGGACTTGAAAATTCTTCCAAAAGACTGTTTCTAAAAGGACAATGAGTAAAATTAGAGGGAGTAATAGTTTATAATAGAGAGGAACAGAGAAAAAGGAATAGTTAATGTGAGAGCAGTAGTTTCTTACTATTTTCTCTTCAAAACTCAAAATAGGTGGAATTACTGAGTCAATAGGCATTTCTCAAAGGAAGATATATCAATGGCCAACAGACACATGAAAAAAATGCTCAACATCACTCAGCATTTGGGAAATGCAAATCAAAACCACTTTGAGATACCATCTTACTCCAGTTAGGACGGCTAATATTCAAAAAACTGAAAATGATAACTTCTGGCAAGGTTGTGGAGAAAAAGGAACTCTCATACACTGTTGGTGGGACTGCAAAATGGTGCAGCCTTTATGGAAAAGGCTTGTTGTCCCTGCAGAGTGTGGGGCTCAGGTGCAGGTGGAGGTGAAGACCGAGGGCCTTTACTCCCATGCCCACTTTATGGAAAATGTTATGGAGGTTCCTTAAACAATTACAGATAGACCTGCCATATGACCCTGCTATTCCAATGCTGGGAATATACCCAGAAGAATGGAAATCATCATGGCAAAGGATCTGTACTCCCATATTTATCTCAGCACTATTTGCAATAACCAAAAGTTGGAACCAGCCCAAATATCCATCATCAGATGAGTGGATAAGGAAACTGTGGTACATCTACACAATGGAATACTACTCTTCTATAAAAAAGAATGAAATACTACCATTCGCAGCAACATGGATGGACTTAGAGAAAATTATATTAAGTGAAACAAGTCAGGCAGAGAAAAAGAAATACCACATGTTCTCACTTATTTGTGGGAGCTAAAAATAAATAAATATACAAACAAATAAATGGTGGGTGGGAAGAAGACATGACAACCACAACAATTCCTTGAACTTGTTAAGACAAGTGAGCAGATATGTTATAGTTGAGGCGGGGGGCACAGAGGGAGAGGGGAAAGAGGAACAGGTAAAAGGACATGAAAATCAACTATAATGTATATTAAATTTAAATAAATAAATAAAGTAAAATTAAAATAAAGATTCTAATTTCTTATTAATGTATTTCCCTGGGAGCAGTGGGAGGCAAAGGGAAAAGCTTGAAATAATTATGTATGGTTCCCCGGTTTTCTGAAGCTGGCCGTTCTTCATCTGAAAAATTCACTAAGTTAAATGGGCCTGGCATGGGTTATAGACTGGCCTAATCCCATGTAATTTTTCTGAAGAATTCCAGATAATATAGGTTCTAGAAGGAGAAAAAAATAAAAATGAAGAATAAAACAAGTTTTTGAATAAATAAAGGCAAGATATTTTCTATAATTAGAACAATGATGTTAGACATGAGACTTAAAGAGTTCAAAGAGGAAAAATAGAAAAAAAAAATCACGCTTAGGAATATTGTGGTGGTGTGTGTGGGGAGAGGATTAAAGGATAATCCCATCCAATTTGAGAAGGTACTTTGAGACCAAAGAAGGAAGCAGGCACGTTCATTTGGTAATCAGAAATATTTATAAGTGGGGGTGACTTACATACAGGAAAGTGAAGAATCACACATCAGCAGATGAGAGCACTAACTCTCTGCATTTAGGCAAAATTCGTAAAGCAAAATCTCCTATTACTAAAAATAACCTCAAGGAAACATCTTAACAAAAATAAATTGATAACATCATTCACTAGGTGACTTGTTATTCACATGGCAGGTTATCTTGTGATGTTAGTGCTCAGACCATTGACACCAACTGCTGTAAAAAATCATTCACTCACTGAAACTTACATTCCTTTTACACTTGGACATAAAGTTAAGGTGTGAATAGCCAGTGAAGAAGATAAATGATGTTAAACAGAAGTCAATATGTCAATCAGGGCACAAGATGGTGTTGGTTTCATTCACCCTCTAACATGGTGCAATTCAAAATATCATATCTAAAAATAAATTTTTTCAGAGAAAAAGAATAGATGAACTAAAAAGACACAAAAAAATCAGATTGATTCCACATCTTTGGAGAGAAATGTTGGATGTACGTATAAACAGAAAAGTTGTCAGAAAGTTTTAAGGAAAAGTTTTAGACTCTAGATTTGAATATTCAGCCAAACTGTCATTCAAATATCTAAGCATATTGAAAAATATTTTTCAGCATAAAAGTCTCCAGAAATTTTACCACAAAAACAGCAATATAGAGTATTGTTTTAGATGACATGCTTAACAAAGACTATAGTCAAAATCAGAACATGCTGCAAGATGTGTGTCAAATAAAAATGTCAAGTTTTGGTATATATTATGTTATCTTTAAAAGAATACATATGTTGAAAGAAAAAGGGGGATTATATAGTCATAAAGTAAAAAATTGAAGTCCATTTAACATTTAGATTAATTCTAAATAAGAATGCTGTTGTGATGGGGAACAAAACACTTGAGGGCATACTAAAATTATTTTCTTATTAGGAAGGAGATATTGATATTACTTAAAAATGTAATGGAAATGTTTAAAAATAAACATTAAATGTAGGTCAAACTGAAGTAAGCAATTTAGTTGGGAAAGAAGGTCCAGATTAGCAATAGTTTTGAAAAATTAAATGGGCTAAACTCATTAGTTAAATGATACATCTCACAGTTAGCTTACAGATCACTGTTTCTACAGTAATAACTAGACCAAATGGGTAAAGCATTTTGTTTCTGAGGATGCAAAGAAATGTAAGGGAATTAAATTCCGTAAAGACAAGAGCCCCTCTTAGGGCTCTTTCCTCTCTGTTCATTTTTCTCTCTGTAGACTTTGCCAAACTGTCAAGTCTGGGTGCAGATGGACAGAGGATCAGGTCCATCATATACAGAAGGCCTTTGATGAAATAAAAGAAACCAAGGAACTTTCTGTTGCTGTTCTGGCTATTCTTCTGTGCATCTGTAGAAGTCCCACCTGCAGAGAGAGTTGTTCTGCTCACTAATACTTTCCCCATGTCTTTGGCAAAGTTCACGGCAGCAGAGAGGGCTGATGCCTGGTCTGCAAAAAGAAAGATATTTGGATTCTCATGGTGTTTGGTAGAGACATTGTAAGATGAGACATTAACTAATGTAGAGAGAGAAATCTGAAACAAAAACAATTTATTTTTTGCTTCAGCAAGGTTATGCTATGAACATTAAGCAATCTCTACAATCAAATCGGAGATTTGGGGAAATTATAAAGTTTGGGGATTTGAAGAGTTTTTTAGGATAAAATGTTTTACAGAATGGTTGTGGAAAGGTCACTAGATTGTGGTGGTTACAAAATGGCTGGATTTCAGAAGCTTCGATAGTGAAATAAGGCCCTTGCCAGCTGACTTTCATAAGTATCAGTCTGCACTGACTCTTAAGTTCTCATAAGTGAACTGAATGCTGGTGAGAAAACTGCACTGATGAGATACTGCCATTAATCAACTAAATGAATTTTAAATTGTTGGTTAATTGTTACGATGGCTGCAGAATAATCAGTCTTTTCTTCGGAGTGTAGAAACTTTTTAAAAAAAATTCCCTAGTGTAAATTTCTGCTGATGAGAGAGACCAATAATTCTCAGGGCAAACTTCATTCTCAAGACATGAAAACCAGAGTCGAACTGAAACTAAAGCTACAGCCCAGCCTTAACCAGCACAACTCCTGATTTAATTGAAATTATCAAGCACTTAACCCTATATTTCTGATGAATAGAAAATGGCTTCACTGGGGAAAAAGTGCTATTTATGGAGTTGTAATAGTAATATCAGGTAAAATATAGATTTTTAAGATAAAGAATATTATAAAGGATATAGATGTTCAGTAGAAATTGTAGCAAATTTAAACAATTTTATTAATAGACCTACATGATGAAATTTATAATTTATGTGTATTTGACACATCCTCTTATAATGATAAAGAATAGAGAAAATCAAGGAGAATAAATGATATATGAAATACACAGTTAAAAGGCTTAATCTAAAGAAATTACCCAGAAATCTCCATCCAAAAAATTGAGAATACACGTTTTAAATACACAGGAAAAGTTGGAAAATAAAATATAAACTTAAAAACCCATTTATATAAAATATAATTTAAATTTCATTATAAAAGTAACTGAATAATAATAAAAACATTACTGTATATATAAAACTTATGGGGTGCAGCAAAATTATACTTCAAGAGCAATTTCTAGCCTTAAATTTATTACAAAAAAAGAAATTCTCACAGTAATGAATTAAGAGCTCCTCTTTAGAGGTCAGAAAATGTACAATGAAAAAATCTTATATAAACTACACAAAGAGATAATTAATTTGAGAACAGAAGTTAATGAGGTAAAAAACAAATGTCATTGAAGAGTATCAGCCAAACCAAATATTGGTTATTTAAAAATATTAACAAAAGAGACAAACATTTGCAAATACTGATCAAGAATCAAAAAAGGAGAAGAGACAAATAAACAATGTCATGAATAAAAATGAGAACATAATTGCAGATAAAGTAGAGAATACAAAGTTGAAGGAATAGCTGAGTAGCTACATTAGCAAACTGAAAACTGAAACCTAACTAAAAAGAGCAAAACAAAACAAAACAAAAGCACTACAAGAATGTGTGTGTGTGTGTGTATATATATAAATATATGTATATATAATATATATGAGTATGCAACATATATTTAATCAGAACTGACTCCAGAAAAGAATTAAAACTTCAATAATACTGCAACTATTAAATAAATTTGAGCAGTGATTAAATGTCTTATTCCCAAATTTAAAAAGCCCAGGTAATTTTGCAGACAAGCTCTCTAAAAGTTAAAGGAAGTGATATTCTCTATGTTATACTATTCTATTTTTTTAATTGGTTATGAATATTCATGAGATACGGAGCTGATTTGTTCTACTGCTCTTGACAATAGTTTAAGAAGAAATATTTTATTCCATAAGAACAGCATAATCAGAATAGTAAAAGCAGAAAATTACACTGCAAAATAAGAAAATTTTAGGGTCATTGTATTCACAGAAGAAAATCCCAAACGAAATACTAGCAAATGAAATCTAATAGGCTGGCACCTCTCTCGTGCCAGCGACTGTGCTGGGGATTGACAGTACAATGGTGAGTGCCCCCTGCTGGGAGACAGTGGCCTATGCATGGTTAATTAAACCCCTGTGCCCACAGGGTATGTGCTGCTGAGGTAACAGGGCTAATACGAGAAAATCAAATCAAATTCATGTAAGAGATAGCATATCGAAATTGCATTTATGCCATGTCTACAAAGATAATTTAATATTTAAAAATTCATAAATGAAATGTATAACTTTACCAAGCAAAAACCTATATGATATGTTAATCTCATGTGTTTGTCATGCAAAAGAGGTACTACACAAAGACTTGTATAATTTGAGGAGAATTTACTTAAAAGGAAGTAACTACAAAAGTGGCAGATTATAGGGCAATAGGAAGGAATAGTGAAGACACTCAGAGCTAACAAAACTGGATACACTGTATGATAGCATCAGAGAATATCAATATCTGGGAAGAAATACAAATAAAACTAAAGATTTGCTGTTATAACTCTAAAAGAAGGTGTAAGAATCCTGAGTTTTTACAAGAACTTCATAAGATTGTTTAAAATGTATGTGCAAGATTGAAGGGCCAGTGAGAGCTAAAACCCTTATAATGAAAAGAGCTTGAGGTACAGCGGCAGGAAGTTTGTCTGGCAAGATATCCAGAAATTATGAATTAAGAGCCATAAAGATATGTGGCATTGTCGCAATGACAATGAGCACAGGTTGTGCATAAATTTGAGCATCATAAGAATGCTCACCTAGGACATCAACTGTATAGGACAATTAATCTAAATAAGAAGACCCATTTGGCTTATGACTGTCAGCTTTTTGCCAGCTACCTAGTGGAGTTCAATGGGCTTGTGAAGAAAGATGCTATGGTTGCAGGATGGAGGTCATGAATGGGCTCAGGAAGGTAAAAACCTCCTGGAGGCTGATCTGGCTATGACCCCTGCTGAACTTCCAGCTGGACAACAGTGCTAACAAATGTTGAGCTCTCCAATGACACTATTCCCAGAGGAATAGCCAAGCACCTGGTGTTGTGTTGATTGTAATGAATCCCTTATGGCAGGAACAGTGATTTTCTTCCTTAATGGAACAAGTGCTTACTCTTTATATGGACTTGCTTCAACTAACATCACCTGTGAACACACAAAATCTATTACTCACACTGATCCTATTCCACCAGCTTTGCTTCTGACTAGGAAATCTTTTCTCAGCAAACAAAGTGAGGAACAATATCACACCTACAGTGTTCACTCATCTTATTATGTATTACATCATCCTGAAGCATCTGTCTTTATAAAAGGTGTGATGGCTTATTCAAAATCTAATTATGGTACTAGCTGTGTGATAACACCTTGCAAGGATAAGGTGCTCTCCTATATGTTGCTATATATATTAAGAACAGGTGATCAAGATATGGCTAAAATTCATGAGCCTAGGAAGCAGGGGGAGACAGGATAGTGGCTTTTTTTCTGCTAATTCCCCTAATAATATACTTACAATTTTTTTTCTTTAAATTGCAGAAATTTTGACTTTGTTGACTAACATGTCTTAGTATGCAAAGAACTACAAAGATATAGTGAACTTCCACTCTGTTGGAAGTTGAGGTTGTTCTCATGCTACTGTGGGCTCTTTGTAACAATCAACCAGAGAAAGTGTTACTTGCTGGGTTGACTAATGCAATTTATCTAGAAAATAGGGTACTACTACATAGTGTGGGCAGGGAGGAGTACATATGAAATCAGAGAAATATCTGAGTGCCTCTAAGTATTCCTGTGTCCAGTGGTAAAATTTAATATGTTTATAGCAACTGAATTCAGGTGGGAACAACTAATTGCACAGACCCTCTATGAATAAAGTAATGGGTAATATATACAGGTAAATAACCAAACAACTTGACGTGCAAGGTAAGGGCAAGGGGGTATAATGTGGTTTGTAGAAAAGCAAGTTATAAATAACAAATACCATACCATGGTGTGACCATTCACAGAAAGGAGAAATGAGAAGCTCTGCAGATTTGCAATGTTTTGATGCATATAATAATATATATTAACCATATTTTCTTTCACTATATTATCCTATCCTATCTATTCAAGCTGTGTTAAAATAAATGATTAATTATATAATTTAGTATTTAATTTCAAGATGTCAAAAGAGTGTTGTGATTGAGTTATTAAATAATAACACCCACAGAGTTACACAATTCTTTTTCATTTGGTCTATTTTAGGAGATAACAGGAGCAAGTTTTTAGTTTAACATAAATATTGTGTCAAATTAAGTTGAGATATAATGCTGTTATTTGTGCTGTTCATATGATGAAATATGGGGAAAAGGTATATTTACAAAATGTGTGCCCTATTGTCTCCTTGGCGTAGCTACTGCTTAAGTCTGATGTTTCCTCTGTCCTGAAGAGAAAGAGCTGGGAATGTTTGCTTGAATCTCCTTCCCACCCAGGTGTATGTTAGGGTCTGGCAGTCAGAGTCATCCCAAGAGTCCTGACAGAAAAGAAGGAATTATTATTTTCTTTTATTTTTAAATTTATTTTAACTTCTCAGTATACAATGCAGTAGATTTTCATATCCCTTTACCTGTTCCTCCTTCCCCCGTCTCTCTCTGCCCCCCATCTACATCATATCTGTTCACTTGTCTTAACAAGTTCAAGGAATTTTTGTTGTTGTTGTATCTTCTTCTCCCGCCACCATTTATTTGTTTGTATATTTATTTATTTATTTATTTATTTATTTATTTATTTATTTATTTATTTATTTATTTATTTATTTATTTATTTATTTTTAGCTCCCACAAATAAGTAAGAACAGGTGGTATTTCTCTTTCTCTGCCTGATTTGTTTCACTTAATATAATTTTCTCTAAGTTCATCCATGTCGTTGCGAATGGTAGTATTTCATTCTGTTTTACAGAAGAGTAGTATTCCATTGTGTAGATATACCACAGTTTCCTTATCCACTCATCTGATGATGGACATTTGGGCTGGTTCCATCTCTTGGCTATTGTAAATAGTGCTGCAATAAACATGGGAGTATAGATCCTTTGGCATGATGATTTCCATTCCTCTGGGTATATTCCCAACAGTGGAATAGCTGGGTCATATGGTAGATCTATCTGTAATTATTTGAGGAACCTCCATACAATTTTCCATAAAGGCTGCACTATTTTGCATGCAGACGTGTGGTCAGACAGCATGAGTGAGATTCAGATGAGCATCTTGGTTTCTCTGCTTCTGCAGACTGAGAGTATAGGTGAAAAGTTGTTCTTGAGTGAGTGGCCACTGCAGGTGCACTCTTGAAAGCCGCTCAGTCTGGTGACACAAAGGGATACCTCACTGACCTTTACTCTCCAGGCCACTTGAAAGATTTCTTAAATTTCCAATCCCTTGCATTAAAGAGGATTTGATATCTAGACCTCAGAACTAGAATAACTAAAGTGACTTCTGTTTTTCTGACATACAAAATACATATTTCTGACATCAATATACATATTGATACAAACCTCCATTACTATACTGACATTAAAGCACTGCTCATACATTGGTTAACATTTAGACCATGCCATAATGTTAGACTACATCTTGCCCTGCTTTCTCGTAACAATATACTATGAGCATCCTTCAAACTAAAACTTAAAGATGGGTTATATCTTGAAAACATTTGCATAAAGATTTCTGCAGAATGAATGTATTATCATTCATTTGACAGTTCTCCTACTGATAAAATTTTAGTTATATTTCCATTATGTATATACTTAATTTATTTGAACTTCAAGAGGTAAAATATTTTATATACTATGAAAAACTAATAATTCAATCTTCAAGAAATGAATTCTGCATTTTTAATAATATATAACTCTGCTCACTAACCTACAAATAGGTTTTCATTACAGGGATCTATCATTGGTAGAAAAATTCATTCCCCAACCCCCATCCACCCTGCAAAACAGTAAAATTCAGCAAATAGGAAGGAAGGTAACTCTTTGAAGAATGCTTAAGGAGAATCAAAATTATGCAAATTGAGGAATGAAATCCAGTCATTTTCTGGCTTTAGTTTCAAATATTCAATTGAAATTATTGCTTTTGTAGATAAAGGAGCTGAAAATTAAAGACTATAAATCAGCTAATCCAAAACCACTGCATAGAAGGCACCTTGTCAGATCAAAATCCTAAGCAGAGCCCACTTTCAAGTAAGCTTTTCTCATTAATCTAAGTAACAGTGATGGGATGGTTTAGAGCTGAAGAACTGACAGAATATTTCAGCTATATTAGAAACGCAGTGTGTTGCCATTGTCCATTTGAAGGGAAAGATACTTCAAGGAGATGACACTCAGGCTTGTAACTAAGTCCCAATCATCTTTTTATTAGTTTATTTGACTGCCATGTAAATTCCCATTTTTACTACTGATAAAATGTGACGTATGCTGGTTTTTCTCCTTAGGACTCCAGGACACCTTAGACCACTTAGAAGAGATTTGGCCAATTAAGGTATATAACATTTGGGTTTCTGAGGCTAGTTTAAGTTTATTTTTACTAAGAATAATAACTTCTTTAAAAACATAAAAAGCTCAAATGGTAACAAACCATGCTAGACTTAAATATTTACTTGTGCATGACACTTACAATGCAAAAAATTCTAGAACCCTTTTTTCAAGTTGCACATTAATGTCAGCCTGTTCTTTTTATCGAAATAATGAAAGTTTCTTTTGAAACTTAACTCTTTTAAGCTTCCCCTAGCTAAGAACATGCTACTGAAAATATGAGTAATCCTGAATTATGGCAGAAACATAGAAGAAAGAATATGAGGAAACCAGTAACAAAGTACAGAAGGAAGATCCAAGCCCTCTGAAACATGTCAGGACTCTAGGAAATACTGAGGAATGCCAAGGAAGAGAAATACTCTGCATATTTTTTTATAGCAACTAAATTTTAGAGGTTACATTAAATTTGAAATTATTTCTTGGATGCAATAAGATCATATTCCAATTATATACATAAATTTCTATAAAGATCTACACAATTAAATTTTTGAGACTTAGGGAAAAGGGATCACACATGTTGCTTTGTGTTGCTTTTCCCCCCACGGATTTGTCACCCCACTTCCCCTGGGTGACAGAGATGCAAAGGATTACTCAAAGCCCATCTCTTCTGAGCAGTGAGAGACCCAGAAGTGGTTAACTTCCCTTGGGAATGCTCCAGCAAGAGGCATCCCTTCCTTGGGAAATTAACCCCGAATTGGGGTTCTCTTCCTGCATTTATTTTCCAGACCAGGAAGTTATAGGAAGAGAACATAGGTGGGGTTATAGTTGAACAATATAGGCTGGTAACTTTCAGTGAAACAAGCCAGATGACATTCCAGTAAGGCTAGCAACAAAAGCTTGATATTAGCAAACATTCCTTCTTACAGCAATTTTTCAGTATCTTTACATAACAATCAGTAACTAGTCTGTCCTTGAGCCAGCAACCTTGCTGTGCCACAAATCTTTATCTTACACCAGAGACTTTATAGCCTGAGGAAAATTTCCAGTCCTCTGCAAGGTCGATATTTGAAACTGCAAGGCTTTGGAAAACCAGGCCCTGTGAAGTATATATGCTTTATAGTATATTCCACACACACAAGTATGTAACAAAGGCAGTTGGTGAGAAAGAAACCCAAAATAATAAAGGTCAGGTAAAACAGGGGGAGCAGTCTAGCCCTGCCATATTTAGAAGAAAGTTAAATCTCAAACTTACGTTTTATTCATTCCCACAAAAACAAAACAAACAAAAAACCCCTGGTTATCTGAACTAGCCATAGCATGTACTGTTTTAGGTGGGCTTCTTACGATAAGCAAGGGCACCCCAAAAACGTCTGACATCCATCTTCAACTTAGTGAGTCATACTGGAGGCATGCTGCTAAATTAATGCCCCTCCTCTCATGTAGTAACTGTGTTTCTGATCATAAGTCATATATTGACTACACAATAACTTTTAGGAAAGGGGAGACACTGCCCCAATAAACCTAGAAATTTATTTAAAGATGTGGTCTAGTTTTAGAAGTTCTAAAATGCTACAAGTTTGGCTTGAGGGGTTTAACAAAAATAGAGGGGCAATTTTTCCTCAATAATACATCTAGTTTTAGATTTTCAATATTTTAGTAAAAACCTGTTTTATTTTTTAAAATCTGTTTTATTTCCTATTACTAAAATGATTTTATGTGTCCAGTACAAATAGTTTCATGGTATTACCAGGGAATTCTAAATTATTCCCTGGTATAATTGGTATAGTATGGCATAAATTTAAACCTTCTATTTTTAAATACTTTCATTGTAAAGACATATTCATATTAAGGAATAATCTTTGAAACAGCTATGGAAGTGTTGCATTGGAAATAAGATTGAATTGTGAATAAGATTATTGATTTTGGCATGAAAGCAAAGTTAATGACAGAAAGCAGCACAGTCAACCTAGAAATTAAGTCAAATATCTGGTGCCAAAGGCTGTCCTGATCTTTTAGGACACTGGCCTATAACACACTAATTACATTTAACTGATAAAAAAGCCCTTGTATTATATAATAGTGTACAGAGTAATTTTTACTTGTATTTATCTTTCTATTTGAAACACAAAGGTTGGTCATATTAAGTGACAAAATTTCTTTCAGCAATTGATTTCTGTGTTTTACCACAGCCAGTCTGATAGATGGTATTTAAATAATAAGAGTGATTTCAGGTTAGTTAGAATGTTCAAGTATATATCTATATCCACATATATAGATGTAGATATAGATATAAAATATCTAAATTTCCTGTCTATCAGTTTATTCTGCTTATTAGCATAAGTAAAGGTTCAGAAGTTTAACCACGTTTTACAAGTTCTTTAAATTTCTTTTATCTGTTATCCCCTCAGAAATGAAATACCCTTACTGATCCAAAAAGTTTTTACAATTTTATTGTAATAATAATGCAAGCCTTTTTAAATTTCCATGAATCTTTTATTTTTCATATATCAGAAAACTCTCCATGAAAAATTATTTATGAGGTGCCAATATTTCTTCATCATAAACTGAATTTATACTCGAAAAATCTGCCATTGCTATGAAATACTGTATTCTCTCTTTCTCAGGATTCAGGGTTCTAAGTGGGGAAGAGGCATTAAAGGAATGAGACCTCTCATGGGTCAATAGAAATGCAACCAGAGGGACAATGCATTAATATGTTTTAATATTTGCTAGGCTCCACTATAAATTTTACTTATGTTACTTCATAGTGCTTAGCATGCATTTTCTATACAGTGTTTCATTTAATTTTCACCACAACTCTGCAAGGTATTTCCTGATGCTGTATTTTTTATAGATTCAAAAACAAAATGAGGAATATTAAGTAGCTTGCTCAGGGACTAAGTGTCTGAATTCAATGGCTCTATAGTGTATGTGTGTGTATATGTATATAGGTGTGTGCACATGTGTGCATACGTGCGTGTGCATGGACTTGGTGGATCTGCCACATGAGCAAGAAGGCTTCAGGTCGAGCTCTTTTTTTACTCTCAGGGACAACTCTCCCCAAATGCAAGGTTGGTTTGTTTTTTTTCATATATTGAAAATGTTCCTTTTTATATTTTCAAATATTTAACTGACAAATAAAGATTGTATATATTCAAGGTATACAACATGATATTACATTGTGTAATTATTACCACAGTTAAATTAACACATCCATCACCACTCACACTGTACATTATATCCCCTGAACTTGTTTATCTTATAACTTAAAGTTTGTACCCTTTGACCAACATGTCACCATTTCCCCATGTTCATTAGTTATTTTTAACCATAAAAATTCCCTTTTAGCCTCCCACCTGTTTCCCTTGCCCAAAGAAGTTTATTCAGCTTGATGCAGCTTAAGTATCTCCTGGAGAACCTCACTGAGAGGATGGAGATTGTATTAGTCTGTTTTTTTTTGCTTATAACAGAATACCTAAAACTGGATAATTTATAAAGAAATAAAATTTATTTCTTACAGTTTGGGAGACTGGGAAGACCAAAGTCCAGTTAATACATCTGAGAAGGGCCTTTTTGGGGATGATGACTCTCCACAGACACGCAGGGTATCACATGGCAAATAGCTTGAGCAAGACAGAGCTAACCTTCTCACTTGCCCTCTTTATAACGCCATCAGAAACATGCACATTACTCCATGAATGAATAAATCCATTCACAAGGGCACAGCTTTCACAGACTAATCACCTCTTAAAGGCCTCACCTTTCAATTACCGTAATAGGATTTCCCACCCTCTTAATTTTGTTACAGAGGGGATTAAGTTCCCAGTATGTGAACCTTTGGGGGACACATTAAACCCACAGTATTCCACCCCTGGCCACCAAAGTTCATGTCCTTCTCCCTTGTAAGTACACTCATTTCATCCCTATCGCTGATGTCTTAATTTGTCCTAGCACCAACTCAAAAAATCCAGTTCTTACCTGTGAAACCAAAACAAGTTATCTACTTCCAAGATACAAAGGCGAGACAAGCATAAGACAAAAATTCTCATTCAAAAATGGAGAAATGAGACAAAAGGGAAGGGTAACAGGTCCCAGACAAGTTCAATACCCAACAGGGCAGGCATTAAATCTCAAAGCTGGTGAGTCATGTACTTTCATCCATGTTTGATATCCCCTGATGCTGATAGAGGGGTTCCGCCTCCAAGTCCTTGGGCAGTCCCGCTCCTATGGCTTTCCAGGTCTCAGCCCATGCTTCAGCTCTCCCAGGCTGGCACTGCACACTGGTAGCTCTACAGTCTGGAGTCTCCATAGCAGTCTCACTCTCACGGTTCCACTAGGCATTTCCCTGGTGGGGTTTCTCTGCTGCAAGTTTAACCCCACATTTCCTCTCAGCATTGCTCTAGTGAAGGCTGTCTATGATGACTTTGCCTTTGCAATAGATCTCTTCCTGGGCTTCCAGGTTTTTCCACACATCCTTTGAAATCTGCGTGTGATGGCTCTACAAACTCTTGCATTCTGTGAGCCTGCAGACTTAACACCACATGGAAGCTGACAAGGTTTCCAGCTTGCATTTTACAAAGCAGCAAATCCAGCCACACCTGGGGTCAATATAGCCATGGCTGAAACAGCTAGAGAAGCTGTAGCAGCTGGAGCAGTCAGGGTGCAGGGACCAGCATCCCGACGTGGCCCTGGACAACAACCCTGTGAAGGGTGCCTAGGGCCTGTTCCCTGAAACCATTCTCTCTCACTAGGCCTTTGGGCCTGTGATGGGTGGGGCAGCCTTGAAGATCTCTGAAATGCCTTGAAGATCTTTCATCCCTCAATTGCTAATCCCTTTCCTCTCTACTAATCTCTTTAGCAAACAGTTGATGGGCTACACGCTTGGTTTCCTCTCTCAAATAGACTTTCTCACTCTTTATGTGGCCAGGCTGAGACTTTTCCAAATTTTTACCTTTTGCTTCCCTTTTAGTTATAAATTTTGCCTCTACTTCATGCCTTTTCTGCCATAATTCAGCATAGGCTGTCGCAAGTAGCTACACAGCTTACAGAATGCTTTACTGCTTAGAAATTTCTTCTGCCAAATACTCTCATTCATAACTTTTTAGTTCCATATTCCATAAAACTTTTGAGCACAAACAAAATGCAGCCAAGACCCTTGAAATTCTGTAACAAGGGTCATTTCTGCTGCAATTTCTAATAAGCTCTTCCTCATTTCTATCTGAGACCTCCTTAGAATGGCCTTTACTGTCCATATTTCTATCAGCATTCTGGTCACCATCATTTAACCAGTCTCTAAGATGTTCCAAAATTTCCCTGGTCTTCTTGCCTTCTAAACTCTCACCAGTATCTAGACTTTTCCTACCCTGCTCCTCCAAATTCTTCCAGCCTCTTCCGATTATCCAGTTCCAAAGCCACTTCCACATTTTCAGATGTATGTTGTAACACTCTACTTTTCTGGTACCAATTTTTTGTATTAGTATGTTTTCTGTTGCTTGTAACAGAATGCCTGAAATGGGGTAATTTAGAAAGAAATAAAATGTATGTCTTATACCTTCGGACGCTGGGAAGTCCAAAGTCCAGGGAACACATCTGGTGAGAGCCTTAGGGTATCACATGGCAAAATGGCTGAGCAAGAGAGAGAGCTAATCAGCTCAGAGATGATCTATGGTTCTGGTTCACTATCACAGTTACCTCATTTATAGACCTGCTGTAGCAGAGAGTAACCTTTTACAGATTGCATAGCCTGTAAAGCTATACTACTAATATAATGTTAATTTCAAAATACCCGTCTGAGTTTTAATTAACCACAAAGAAGCAGTTCTGCTCTTTATTTTACAAAAAATTCATTTTCCAACTTATATAGTAACATCCATTCAATTTATTATCAAGTGCTCACTTACACCATCCGTTATCAGAAAATGCCGATATGTTCTCACATCTGCTTTGCTGTTCTTCTTTTAATATCATTTATTCCGGTCCACAAATATTCTGTGAATTCTGTTTCTGATTCTCCTTCCTTTGCCATCCTTGCCAATGCTTCCTTTTAATCTTTTTGTTCATTTGTTTTCAAGTGGGGCTTTCCAAGTATTTATTATTGGTAAAGCTATTTCTATGTTTCCTGGTTCATCCTTATTTTGGTGCTCTGTTTGAATCATTTTGTTTTGTTTTCATTTGTGTCTACTTAGTGATTATTTTTTGCTCTTCATTCATTCATTTATTCCTACATTTCCTCAATGTTAATTAATTCTGAATATGCAAAATTGAAAAAAATCAGTCTTTGAAAGATTCATGAGGGGGAAGAAGCAATAAAAATAAAATAAAAAGCTTTAATAAAATGTAATCATTTTTTATTACCAGTCCTTATAGGTAGTAAAAGAATGTTGGAGCACGAAGCATCCGGTTGTAGCTGGGGGATGTAGGGAGAGCTTCACTAAGGCAAGGATGCATTTGCCGAGGTGTGAAATGTCTCTGATTTAACCCAGGATATAGTAATAAGGCACATTTAAGGCAGAAGGAAAGTTTCCTTCAAACTTTGACTACAGTAAACAAGAGTTTGGAGACCTTTGGAAAGTACTTAGAAATGAGCAGAAGTTCAAGGGCAAACATGACCAGAGGAGGCTAAATGGGTGGATGAGAATTAGCATTCTCGATTAGAATTCCACCCAGAGCTGCCCTCTGTGATGTGGCCACCATCCTCATTGGGATAAAAGTGAAGTCTTGCCCAATTTAATTTTGTATTGTCACAAACTCCAGGCAGTTTGTTCTTTAAAATTCTATTTCTTTGCTAAACTGCTTCCACATTGGAAGAGGGAAAAAACTATTAAAGGAATTGTCACACAATACATCTTACAAACGTTTTACTCCCTAAACAGTGCAATGTCTTCTTTAGATACTGACAATAGAAACACACAATCTGTAACGGAGAACCAAGCAATTCAAAAGTATCGCATTCACTTCAATTTAATTATCTTGAATGAAGAGATAGACTTCCACATGTCTTGAAAAAAAAATCGCCTGACAATATTCATACTCGTTTACGTTGGAAGTTGAGAGAAACCCATTACTGAACTAGGAAAATACCTCAGAGCTTGGGGGGAGAAAACTGAAGATCAATAGTTTTAGACCATTTTCTAGGCTTAAAAGGACCAACTCCTAAAAGATATTTTCACTAAGTTATTTTGTTGATATCTCATGAAAATTATGTTTAGATTTCTCTTAACGTATTTACAAATAGTTTTCAGATATTTTAGTCACTCCACATATATTTTAACTTTTCTGTAAAATAAAAGCAGAATCTAGCAACTATTGCCATAGAAAGTTTATTGGAAATAGTCATCTTTACATCAATTCAAACTCACTATTCTCCTCCAATTCACATTCGGTCATGATTGCCCAATTGTCCCAGAAAAGGGATACAGGATCACTTTATTTGGGAGAGCCAACTGATAAGATCCAATAAGATCTTTAAATAAGGGATATAGTTTTGTAAAATCCAAATTTTAAAAAAAAATTAGCTTGTCAAGTGTTCATTAATTTATTTTTAACTGCACAAAATTCCATCCAAGTAATTTCTGGCATTTTAAAGTTAACAGTTTCTTTGGATGGGGTAAATGCCAAGTGTTTTCAAGATACTTATGAAATTAGCAACTGTTTTCAGATAAGAAAACATCATGTGAGTACTTCATGTGAGTTCATGGAAGATCACACGACCTCAACGAAGGCATTATCATTTCCAATTCCAGGAAGGGCTGGTATACTTTCCTAGTG
Source organism: Cynocephalus volans (assembly GCF_027409185.1). Taxonomy (NCBI): domain Eukaryota; kingdom Metazoa; phylum Chordata; class Mammalia; order Dermoptera; family Cynocephalidae; genus Cynocephalus; species Cynocephalus volans. Next base: position 61,464,506 of record NC_084472.1, read on the forward strand.
AAAAAGCAAAAGCACCTCGGCCTTATCCTCAAAGCTATGGGACGGAGCTTAACCGTTCCTCTGTGGGCTCTTTATTTTAAGCAATTTTTCCACTTGAGCCAGATTGTGCTCCTCCCTTTCTAAGGCACAACTTTTATTTCCCAGACCTTCTCTGATTCTGTTTCTTTAATTGCCTCTTTCAGCTGTGTGTTCTCTTGTTTCTGATTCCCTTTGCAGCTTGTCTGGATTTCGGCTATGCGTGAGCAGGAAGAGTAAACACACGCCATCTGGTGGGATTCAAGCGCCTCACTTTTTCTGCTGCACCTGCTGAGAACTTCACTATCTCTTGCATCTCACCCAGATTCCTGAAATCTGTTGAATATATTTGCTATTATTATTTTTCTGTTATTCATGTCTTTGAAATGCCTGCTTTATCAAGACAGAAGGAGTATATAACCCTCCATACCTACTTTCTAGCTCAGGTCATGAGCTGCAGAAGACATGGCCAAAAGTAAAACACCAAATTGACTTATACTATTTTTCCTACATATCTTGAAACTTTGACGACTCTGGGAGTGAGGCTGGATTTGCTTTTTTCAGTTAAGAAGCTAATTTTTACCTGAACAAGAACTGTAACTGAAATAGAAGTCAACCTGCTTGTTAAATTATCACAAGCATTTTTTAAATTGTTATATTTAAGGGTTAAAGATCAATCTGAAAAGTATTAAATTCTAGTATCAATTTATCATCTACATTTAATTCAGAGTTACCTGCTTTATATAGTCCACATAACACAGAAATGATTTTTCTTCCTCTAAGAAATGACATTCTGTACACTTTATCGAAAGAAGTTTTAGATCTCAATTTAACACAGTTGATTTTCCAGTTAGAGGGATATTAATTGAAGTAGAGAAACATTCTGAATCTCTAGTTTTTACAATTATTTAAACTTTATTCATTAAACAGATTATAATATTTCTAGGCAAAAGTTGCCTATAAAATGGATATTTAGCACACATATATAGTGCTAGCAAATACATTCAGTTAAAATTGATAGCATAGGAGACAGCATAGGCATTATATTTTAATATAGTTTAATATATATTTTTGTTATTAATATTTCAGATACATGAACTAGTGATATCATTTTTATTATGATAACTTGGGTGATTTTTTTTCTTAATAAGCTGCCATCGCAGGAATACACGTTCTGCCCTCTTGTTTTGGTATAATTAGATTTAATGACTGTCATTCACCAGCTGCACAAACCTAGGGGAGTCACCCAACATTGTTGTGTTTTGTTTAATGATCCACAAAATGGATAAAATAGCAGTACGCCATTCACAAGTTTGCTCCAAGGGCAAAATATGTCAACATATGCAAAAATCTCAGAACAGTGCTTATCACTCAGCATGTATCAAAGAAACCATCACCACCACCACCACCACCACCACCACCACCACCACCACCATCATCATCATCATCATCATCATCATCATCATCATGAATGGCCATATGTTTCCAATCAGTTAATTTTTTCCCTGTAAGTACATAGCATCGTTCTGAGACCAGATCAGAGCACAGTTATTTTTCGTTTTGTAAATTTAATTAATACATGAAGAACCCAACTTACTTACAAGACAGAGCTTTGTTTGGGGTTTTTTGTTGGTGTTGTTGTTTGCTTGTTTGTTTGTTTTGGGGGGGTTGTACTGCTTTTCAAAGGATGGGGGATCATAAAGTAAGTATTTCCAATTACAGCAGCTCTTGCCCAGAAGATATCAGAAGTGATGTCATGTTTCTTCACAACAGGTCTAATAAACTGAAGCTGATAAGGACCATGGACTTTCAGTGACCTTGAAATGCCAGACTCTTGCTGCACTTAATGAAGACATTTTCCTATCCAGTGAATAATGGGATGTATTTTAAACAACTGTATACACACTGGACTAAGTCTATCTTGTTCTTAATGCTATTTTTAAATACTTAATTGGCCTAGCTATCATGAACTTTCCCTTTCTAATATTAAACACTCCTAAATTTTCCCTTTAATAATTACCCAATGAATTTCTTCTTTTTTTCTTAAAGCTTTGTTGTTGTTTTTTAAAATTTTATCCTTTGAAAGATGAATTTTAGAAGTTGATTGTTGACCATTTCCCTTTTTCCTTGTGATGGGATTCCAAGCATGGTAAAGAAATTACCCACCTTAGGGAATGGAGTTCATTGTAGCAGAGTTACTAAGAATCATGGGGACAATGCTAGGAGAAGGAGTTTTAATGGGCTAAAATTTATCATCTCATGCCTGAGAGTACATTTTGTACAGAAACACAAAGTAAAAAGTATGCTATAATCAATGGAATCTAAATCAAAGTCAGGGCTCAGGGATATTAAGGTAAAAATATGTTTATTGAAAAAATTTCATAAATAAAAATATTTGCTGTTTTTTTTATAATTTGCCCAATGTTAAAATTATTACTAATTAAACATACCTTTTAAAAATACTCAAACATTATTTACACAAACTAATAAATAATAAAAGTATGGATATGACAAATTAGATTTTTCAAAACATTTAAACCTAATTACAAACTTAGCCAGTTAAGCTTTTCACAAGCTCAGCTCTTCTTCATATGTCACAAATATCAAATGATCTTAAATGCTTTAAATTATTTTAAAGTTAGACATACAAACACAATGATTATAATTAGCCCCCTCCCAAACCCAATGTTAACAAAGTTTATTAAACACACCCTTATTGACTAAGTCACCATTTTATGATTTTTCTCTTTTTCTTAAATTGTTTAGCTTTTTTTGTTCATATTCAACTCCAATTTTAACACCTACAATTTTGTAAACTTCAGTATTCATTCAAGTTATTGTGTTATATCAGGAGTCAAAGAATCTAAAATATTTTTTCTGTTCTGAATTGAAATGACTTTCTTCTTTTAGATACTTAATAGATAACTGTCCAGGTTTAAAGAAAATCACAAGCTTATGCTTCTAGTACAACCCAGTGGCAAACTATTTACCTAAGTCTCAAGATCCAGTTGAAAGAATTATTCTTTATAAATAGGTGTGAATTATCTAAGTGCCTGAATGCATAATTGTACTCCTTAATCTTATTTTCCTTCTTTATATTGAATTTCTGCCTTTACTTTTTATTTTTACTCTCTTTAACATGCATCATCAGAATCATTATTATTCCATATCAAGCAGAGAGAGGATGTGTCTTTAAATATTGTTTCTATATCACTGAAAGGATGACATCAGCATGCCTATTACCACTTCCTCTGCATGCTGTCCCTTGGATACTTTTATCTAGTTCAGAACAGAAGTATAAAGGCAAGAGGAAGTGATGTGAATCTCTTTCCTGAAGTTATTGGGAGGGATGGATAGCATAGTCTTCTACCACTGAATTTTTCTTTACTCTGCCAGGGTAGCCTAATTGAAGTGGGAATCTCATATCCAGCAGTACCATGATTTGAATGTCCCAACAAAAACTCCTCATTCTTGATCATACAATCCAGAGCAAAACGCTGCTTCCTTGAACTCTCCCCAAAAATAACCTAAAATAAGCCCAAACGAGCTTCTTCTAGCACCATCGCATGTTTATTTTGCTGAAGCAAGAAGTAAATTCAACTTTGTTGGGTTATAGACATGTTCATGTTGGTCTCTGATGGTCATTGACAGAATTTTGTGGATATTCCCAAATCATGGCTTAGTTGAGTGGGTCTTCTTCTTCCCCATTTTTTCCTGAACATTCCCTGCCCTGCAAACAGTTTAGGTCTCCAGGGACCATTTGTATGTGAAGAGTTTAACAGGATCAATAGTGGTCGGTGATTAATATTCATAATTCAGAGTTCTTTTTGATTCCCTCTGACTACTCCATATCCACTTCAAGCTCCTGTATATCAAAGAAGGGATTGTTTTATAAATTTAATAATTAAAATATACTACTTACCCTCCAAATCATTCTATGTATATGTAGTCACTAATAGCTGTAATTAGCCTCATGTCACTTTAACTCAGGAGAAAAAAAAGTGCTGTAATGTTTGAAGGCATATTCACAATAGATAGGTTTTAGCCTGGCTCTTTTTTTGCACCATCTCTGTGTGTAGACAATTGTGAACAAAACTTTAAAAACAGTACCACATATTTATTCTGGCAAAAACACACATATTGAAAGCAGTAGGTCTCTTGTGGTGGTATGTACAATCATTACAAATGATATCAAAATATGATAAATGTCAAGCCTAGACATTTTAGTGTTCTTGTTTAGTTACTTGATAGCTTACTAGTTCTTTTAACTTAATATATACAGAAATTCTACAAGATGGATTACATTTTCACTCTTTTAAAGTGAGTTAACTGAGGTAGAGAAAATAAGATACTCAACCAATGCCCAGCAGCTAGTGACTGGGGTTTCAGACTGAGATTATCCTGATTCCAAACATTAGATTTAATTATCTAAGTAAACAATAAAATAATAATAATAAACTTAAGGGACATATGAAGCATTTTGAAACAATTCAGTATGTAGTAATACACAGACAAGTTATCATGAAATGAAGGTCACATTTTGAGAATGGTGTAATCACAGGTAATTTGCAGCTATATTTCTGCTATTTTGTTATGGATTATACAAAAATAATATTTAAAAGTAACGATAATTTATTAAAGATCATAATTCATTAAAATACTCTAATAAAGAAATTCACTACATATCCTGCAGTTATTAAATACTAAATTTAACACCTTCATTATTTCAGATCAAGAACAATTATAGATCATTGCACTGTGGAAAGTAGATGCATATAATTATAGAACAATAGAGAACATGAGCCAGGTAGCTTGCAAGAAACATGCATGTAGAGGGAAATCCTAGACCCAGCTCTTTAATTTTGACAATGAAAAGGTAATATGATGAAAAGAAATATGCTAAATAATCGCTTAATATTTTAGCAGAAAAAAAGAAAAAAAAAGAAAACACTAAAAACAGTACAAATAAGTAAAAATGTATCTACATGTTCATTTTCATTCTATAAACTGGATTATGTATGTAACTCTATTGCATATATCAAGGTAATTTAGTTCATTAAACCATCTAAATAAAAGTGGATTTTAAAATATTAGACTAGGAGGTAATGAAAATTTGCATATAGCACAGTCAGTATCTGAGTTCCAGCTGATAAGATAGACATACTTTTAAATTATGAATTATCTATGTGAATGTGAAGTAACATTTTTTTACAAATTATTGGAATGTTAATGTTTAGAGTCTGAACATGACTATTTCTCTCTAATGTAATGACCTTTTAAAATTATAGTCATTGTTCAATAAGAATACTAATGTACATTAGCATTTCCCCAGGTTACTCTGTTTATAACTTTAAAATTTAGTTGCTTCCAGGTCTGGCCAGTTGGTTCAGTTGGTTAGAGGTTGGTACTGATATCACCCAAGGTCCAGAGTTTGATCCCTGTACCTGCCAGTTGCCAAAAAACAAAATAAAATAAGAAATAAAATATAGCTGCTTCCAAAAGAAATATTTCAGCTCAAATTACATTTCTGTTGTGGCAGCTTTTATCTGCTCAACACTGCTTTGTGATGGCAATCATAATTCACAGTGTGAAGAATTCCACTTTTCTGCTTTTCTTGAACAAAAGGGAAACTCACCTTGTGTTTTATTTTGAGAAGGACATCACATTCTCAAACACTCATTATTTGTATGGCCTGAAGTTTTGTGCCATAAAAAGCATATGTGTATGCACACACACATGTGTATATATATGCATGTGTGTGTGTGTGTGTGTGTGTGTGTATACGAAAAAATATAAAGTACATATAAATAAAATTTTACTCAATGGATATTGTTTTGGAAAATTGTTCAAATTGAGGTCCTCAGTTTTAGTAGATGCTGTACATTGCATGCTCGCCCAACCTCACTGAAGCTTAATCCCGACTGCAACTGTTGAGAGTGGGAAATCCTATTATGGTAATTGAAGGTGGGACCTTGAAGAGGTGATTAGATCATAGGACCATACCCAGTAAATGGATTAATAATGGTGGTCAGACTTTGCAGCCTCAGAAACTCTCAGCAATAAATTTTGTTTTCTTAATAAATCACCCAGTTCCAGGTATTTATGTTATAAGCAACAGAAATGGACTAATACAGTAGATAATTTATCAGTTTAATGCAAGCCTAAATTAACTTTATATAGATTTCTTACAGGAATATATGCAACAAAAAGGGAGGTAAATGCTCTGAGTTTTTTTTACTGTTATATATCAAGTACATATGATAATACCTGGCACATAGTAGATGCTCACTAAACCACTGTTGATTGAATAATTTGAATTTCACACAATCTTCTTGGTTTTTACATGGTTTCTCTGCTAATCTACTTAATCTACCAGATAGTAGATTTTATATATATATAAAATCAGCCAACAGTATGTATGTGGAGTGGTGTTAAACAGAGAAACTGTATGTATATATATGTGTATGTGTATGTATGTGTGTGTGTATATACATACATACATGCATATATATATATATGAACCTTTGGATATGTTGAACTTAAAATCAAAAATCCCGCATTGCACGGTTTCCAGAGTCTCTGGGGCTCTGGGGTTCTAGGCTCATGGGCTTATCTGATAAGACCATGCACACAGGAAGTTTAGATGTGACTAGTGGTACAATAACCTCCTGATAAGTGTACAGTAGACAATCTGACCATTTGGAACTTGTTTATAATTGTGTTTATTACTGCAGTTAGAGCTTAAGAAGTAAAATAACTGGATCGAAAGTTAAACACATTCTAAATTGCCACTCATTCATTATTGCCTCATGTTCTTAAAAAATGCCTTTACAAACTTATATTCTTACTAACTTGGAATTAGAATGCCTTCTCCCCAGATCCATGTCAAATCTGAATTTATCACTACACATTGGTTTGTGCAATCTGGTTGCAGAAAATAATTGTATCATAGTACTGTTTTTATTTACATTGTTCTAATTACAAAGAATTATTTTATTTTTATGTATTATTGGTCTTTTGCACTCTCTCCCTGCGTATATTAGATATATATATATATATATATACAGATATCTATATAAAACTCATTATTATTTTGTAATATTCTTAGTATTAATATGTAAAAATAAATATTTACACTCTATATCATTTTGTTGTATATATTGTGAATATGCATTTTAGTGTATCATGGATAACATACTTTGTTTTCTGTTGCTTTGTGTTACTTCACCCCCCCACGGATTTGTCACCCCATTTCCCCTGGGTGACAGAGATGCAAGGGGTTACACAAAGCCCATCTCTTCTGAGCAGTGAGAGGCCTCAAAGTGGTTAACTTCCCTTCCTCGGGAAATTAATGCCAAATCGGGGTTCTCCTCCTGCATTTATTTTCTAGACCAGGAAGTTACAGGAAGAGACATAGGTGGGGTTATAGTTTAACAGTATAAGCTGGTAACTTTCAGTGAAACAAGCCAGATGACATTCCAGTAAGGCAATTAAATGGTCCTATCAACAACAGTTTGATCTTAGCAAACATTTCTTTCTATAGCAATTTCTCAGTATATGTACATAACAATCAGTAACTAGTCTGTCTTTGAGACAGCAACCTGCTGTGCCACAATTCTTATCTTGCAATAGAGACTTATAGCCTGAGGGAAATTCCCAGTCCTCCGCAAGGTCAACATTTGAAACTGCAAGGCTTTGGAAAACCAGGCCCTGTGAAGTACATATGCTTTTTAGTATATTCCACAGTTTTCCATGTAAATTGTTATTTATATCTATTAACTAACCTATAAACAATCATACCTCTTATCATTTTCGTGAATGCTTTGTTGTGTTTTGTCATGTGTGGGAAAACCTTCTCCATGATCCACAATACTATATTCTTGATGTTATTATACTTATTTTTATTCTTGCTTGTAGATGACTGAAATAGATTCTGGTTGACCTAAACCAGATAGTAGATTATATTGGGTAACTAGCACAATTAAAGGGACTGGTGAAGATACCGGCTCAGCAACAGGGTAGCACCCATGGAGACTAGGGCCCAGCACTTTGGTGAAATGACACTGTGGGAACATTCAGCCATTGGCTGTGCTGCTACCACCAGGGACACTTCCTTCACTCAGGCTATGGACATTCCATGGTGAGTTTATACACCTCTGTAATCAAAATCCTTGTTTCTGCCTCTTGCTCCAGTTTAAAATTACTCAATAAAGCCATCCATATAAGTTTCCTGGGCTGCCATAAAAAGTTAGCACAAAGACAATGGCTAAAATTACAGGTATTGATTCTCTAACTGTTCCAGAAACCAGAAGTTCAAAATCAGGTGTTGGCAGGACTGTACTTCCCCGAAAGATTGTAAGGGAGAATCCTTCCTTACGTCTTCCAACTCCTGGTAGTGCCAGGTGTATTTCAGAGCTATATCTAGCTATTTAAAGTTAGTTTCAATTAATTTAAAGTTTAAAATCATTAAAAATTCACTCCCTCTGATGCACTAGCCATATTTCAAATGCTCAAAAACCACATGTGGCTATTGGCTACTGTATTGGACTGTGCAGGTGTAGAACATGTTTGTTATCACACAAAGTTCTCCTGCACAGTGCTGCTTTTGAATTTTTCATGAACAAAAGGGTAGGTTTTACCTGCTGCTCATGAAACAACAAAGAGCTCTACCATTGCCTATGAGTTGTATAGCAAATTCAACATTTATTTTTTGTTTTCATCAGAAAAGTTGTTTATTCCCCATTTAGATAGGATTTCACTGCTTGACATGCCTAAGACAATACCACTAATTATGAACTTGCTGACGGCCTTCTCAACCATCAAACGAAAAAACTTACTTCACCCATGTTGTTCCATGTGGCAGAATTTCTGACTTTTTTAAGGCTGAATAATATTCCATTTGATATAATTTGGATATGTCGCCCCCACCAACCCAGGCTCATGTTGAAGTCTGATCCCTAAAGAGGCAGTGTTGGGAGGTATTTGGGTCACGGGGGCAGATCCGTCATGAACAGACTAATGCTTCGCTAGAATAGGGGGTGTAGGTTAATGAGTTTCAGAAACTCTATTAGTTTCTGAAAGCAAAGGTTGTTAAACGGAGCCTGGCAGTTCCCCTCCCTCTCTCTCTCTCTCTCTCTGCTTCTGCCATCCGCCAGGTGACATCCTGATTTTCTGTGGAGAGTCACTACCCACCACCAAGGCTCTCACCAGATGTATTCCCTGGACTTCAGACTCCCCAGCCTTTGAAATTGTAAGCAATAAGTTTTGTTTTCTTTATAAATTACCCACTTCCAGGTATTTCTGTTATAAGTAACAGAAATGGACTAATACCCTGTTCTATGTACATATACCATACTTTCTTTATCCATTCTGCTGGCAATGGACATTTAGGTTGTTTCTCAATCTTGGCTATTGTGAATTATGCTGCAATGAAATCAACAAGCATGAACCTGGAGGACATTATGCTGAGTGATACAAGCCAGACTCAGAAAGACAAAAACTGCATGACCTCACTTATATGTGGAACTAAAAAGATCAAACTCATAGAAACAGAGAGTAGAATGGTGGTCACCAGAGGTCAGGGATCAGGGAAAGGAGAAGATTTTAGTCAAAAGGTAAAAACTTGCAATTATAAGATAAATAATTTCTGGAGGCCTAATATATGGCATGGTGACCATAGTTAATAATAATGTATTGCATACTTGAAATTTGCTAAGAGAGATGTTGCATTCTAAGCACATGCACACACACGCACACACACACAAAAGGTAAAAATGTTAGAAAATGGGTATATTAATTGGCTTGATTCTGGTAAACAATTCACAATGTATACATATATATCTCAAAACATCACATTGTACACCTTGAATGCATACAATTCTTATTTATCAATAATATCTCAGTGAAGAGGAAAAAAGAGAAAGAACTTAGTTCACAACCAAATTATTAGGAAATAGGTTAACTTGGAAGTTTCTCCTCTTCACATGTATTCTGTAATATAAAATCACTTGGCCTTATAGAAGGAGAAATAAGCTATTAAATAATCAATTATAGTTCTGAGGATATGCTGACTTAACAGGCTGCTATACATGTTCTAACTCAGAATTTATTTTGTTATTTTTCCCAGAATCAATGAACATGGTTTCAGTAACTAAGGTGAGGTGCTGCACTTTGGATAACTATATCCAAATACTTTCTTACAAAATATGTGCTTCCAAAAATATGGCTCTGCACCTCTAGTCTAGCAATTGCAGCACATAAATATGTCATAGTGAAATAAATGAGGATTATTTTAAATCAGAAGCTGAAACATCCTCCAGTCAAAAAAATTTCCTCTGGGCGTCATAATAATGATTACTTTACTTCCATTTTATTAATTAGTTTTATTTTCAATTTCTGAGGATATAAATATTGCATTTTCATAGTAGCCTACTCTTCCCCAGTTAAGCATATTCTCAAATGTCTCAGATGTGATTTATTATACTCAAAATATCCTTCTGTTTTATGTGTCAATTTTTTTATATTAAGGGTTAGATTTGATGGTTATATTTCCTAAATTCATTTTTTTATTCTCTAATATTAGGTAATTTTTAAAATTTACTAGTCAAATTTAAGGGTATATGGATAGATTAAAAACAATTGGTAATTTGAGTTTATGTCTCACCTCATACAAGAATTCAATTTTTACCCATGGGCCTCACTAGATGTAGGATTCTGATGATTAAACCCTGACGCTGATAATGTTGGAAGAAAGAACAGGATTTATCAATGGAGGGGTTCCCCCTCAACATGAGTCAGTGATTTTTCTTTCCTATAATGATTTCTATATTTTCTCAGAAAACTGAGTTAGCTGTGGAAAACTCCCTGTTTCTCCAGACTAGTGTTCATACTGAGGTCTTACTTTTAAGATTTTCTACCTTAGAGAACTGTATTTATGGCATTAACTTGGGGCAAAATGCAGAAGCCAGTTGCTATGGATTAGGTAACATATGGAGACATTGTCCTGTTGCTTTATTTTCTTAATAAAAGATCCAGCTAGATATCTCATATTGTTCTTTGAGGTTCTGGCCCTCAATTTACAGATTCTCTTTACTGAAGATAATCTCTTTTTTTTTCTGGAATGGAATATTCCTACAGAATGGGAGAAAATCTTTGCAAAATACACATGTGACAAGGGATTAATATCCAGAATATACAAAGAGCTCAGATATCTTTACAGCAAAAACCCAAATAATCCAATTAAAAAATGGGCAAAGGAGCTGAATAGACATTTCTCAAAAGAAGACATAAAAATGGCCAACAGGTATATGAAAAAGTGCTCAACATTTCTAATTATCAGGGAAATGCAAATCAAAACCACTTTGAGATAACACCTTACCCCAATAAGACTGGCTATTATAAAAATGAGAGTAACAAATGCTGTCAAGGATGTGGAGAGAGATGAACCCTCCTGCACTGTTGGTGGGACTGTAAATTAGTAAAGCCATCATGGAGAATGGTATGGAGGTTCCTTAAACAACTACAGATAGACCTTCCATATGATCCAGCAACCCCACTCCTGGGGATGTATCCAGAAGATTTGAAAACATCAGGTCAGAGGGATACCTGCACTCTCATGTTTATTGCAGCTCTATTTACAATAGCTAGGCAATGGAACCAACCTAATGTCCATCAATGGATGACTGGATAAGGAAATCGTGGTGTATATACATAATGGAATACTACTCAGCCATAAAAAAGAATGAAATTCTACCATTTGCAAAAACATGAATGAGCCTGGAGAAAATTACCCTAAATGAAACAAACCAGGTACAGAAAAAGAAATACCACATGTTCTTACTCATAATTGGGAGCTGAATCCAAAAATAAACAAATGAACAATAAAGAGAGACAGAGAGAAAGAAGGAAAGAAACAACAATCACAGTAATACATTGAACTTTTAGAAAACTAGAGGTGGAAAGGGGGAGGAGAATGGGACAGGGAGGGGGGCTGATGAGCAATCGGTCAATGGACACAAAGAATGATTGTGTATTGTAATGATGAATAAGCTCACTATACTGATCTAACCACCATATGTTCTATACAATTACTAAAAATCAACATTGTATGCCACATGTATGTATAATAAAAATAAATAAATAAATAAATAAAAATTTTAAAAATAAAATAAAAGAGGAATAAATTTAAGGAGCATTTCCACAGATGTATCTCTTGGTCATTTAAAATTCAATTGGTTGATGGACACAAAGAATGATTACATTTTGTAATGATGGCTATGCTAATTATCTTGATTTGATCATCACATATTGTACACAGGTATTGATATCAACTCTGTACCCCCAAATACATATAATCAATTATGTTTCAATAAAATTTTTTTAAACATTCTTTTTAAAATAAAATTCGAGACAAAAAAGAAAAACAAAAACAAAAACTTGGTTTAATTATGCCATCAATCTGACTTACTCTATATATTCCAGATTCATCGTAATCTGTCAATGACTGATATCACAGTCTGTCACAGTCTGTCAATCACTCTTTTCAGGGTTTTTAATATCAATGTGTATTATTTGTTGTCATTTTACATATATTCTGTTGATTAGGACATATCTCCTTTTAAAAAAACAAAGAATGGAGGAAGACATGTGGTATTCTGCTGTTGCCATTAAAGTGATGTTGCAGCAACAACAAAAGAGGGTAATTCTACAGGACTTTTTCTCTGATGAACTCCAGAAATTAGTATTAGAGTCAAAACATATTTGTTGCTTCAACAATGCTCTCTTCCCATTTAACATCCACAAATGTATTTTGGAAACTATGCATGTCATAGTACATTTTTCTAATGTGAAATTGTATATTTTCTCAGTGATTTTCTGAAATTGTCGCACATTGTGAAGTTTTTAAAGCTAAACTATGCTAAGAAAAAAGATGCAGTTCAAGTCTCCGGCACTATCAAGTCTGAATAATGCACATTAATAAAAAAGTAAATTTGAGTGATTGTGAATCTCATTTTACTATCATTAAAGGAAATGCTTCTGAAAATATTTTCTAAAATAAACAATATAAACATAAGCTATTCAATATACTACTAATCTCAGACCTGGAAAACACAAGTAGTTAATTGCCAGCAGTCATAGTAAGATCTCTTTTTCACATTACATATATTTCTTCTCAATTCACTCACATTGTGACTACATTTAAAGTTCCAACATTTTAGAGTGGAGAGGAAACATAGCTGGGTAAGTTGTACTGGGCTTGTTAAGATAACCTAATTTTTCTAATTAAAAGCAGAGGTTTCGACAACTCTAATATACCTTTAGAGCACTTCAATAATTAATAGTTGCATGTAATTTATAGGTAGGCCAAACCAATGAAAATAAAATTCCTATGAAAGACACTCTAAAGACAAGACAATTTTAAGAAGGTAAATTAGTAGGTAAACAAACAGTTTTTGTAATTGTTATGTTATAGAATAAATTTGGGTGAAACATGCACTCATATGCATTTGTTTCAAGGTGGGGAAGTGGATCACCAGAAGGAAAACATAAATGAAATCATATAATTTGAGTGGCTTAATATGACTGAATGATCAATTTTGCTATGTGGTGTGGGTATTTTAATATTAAATCAAATGATGCATATATTATTTTTTCAAAATGTCTAGAAACAGAGGGAGATAAAGACACTTATATACTTTTGTATACTTTTATAATAAATTTGTAATGATATTTTTTTCTTATAGTTATGTGTAGCGTCCTGATTTTATGTTGATTAAACATACGGAGAGAAATTTACATACTGTGACTAAAATCATTTACTAACAAAACATGCCCATTCACTGCTTAATTTGGCTAAGAACAAGCAAAAAAAAATGAGGCAAATATTTTCTCAGAGCATTTGTTAGATGATATTTATTGCACTGCCATATAAAATAATGAATTTCACTTTGCTTGAAGTGTTGGTTGAATGATAGTTTGAAAAGACTCTTAAAAGGCTAACCACTTCAAATGATGGAAGATTAAATGGAATAACTACTAATCCATTTCCAAATTGAAGATTTCATGAAAGTACATGATGGATCTTAGACAACATACATTTATCATCTCATTCATAATCCAGCACACCTTGCTATAAGCATCATTGAAGTAGTACTTGCAAAATATCTCCCAGGAGAAAAACTTGTGAATTCCATTATACTGATGTGCTTGTATATTTTTCCATTGAATTTAACAAGAAAGCAGATAAAAATAAGCTCAATTTACAACTAAGGACGAGTAATTTGACTTGAAATTGTAAAGAGAGTTACAGACCAAATTTACCTTTTTTTGAAGTATGAAGTAAACACTCTTGTTTTCATTAGTAGAAAGAGTTTTTCTCCATTTTGACATAAGTAAAAGGATCTACTGTGTCACAGCAGGCGCCTGTCTATGTTTAGATATCCTACCAGGGACAGATCAAGAAATATCACTCCTTAACCAAAAGCTTTATGTGAAATGCATGGAGACACAATGATAACATTAATATCATACAATAAAAGACAAAAGACAGATCTTATTCTAATAAAAATGATTAGAAAATATAGGAGCAGATAAGTTGCACACAAACGAAGAGTTCAATATTTCTCAAACAACCTAAAATATTAAAGTTATTTACTGTCCCATGCATATCTACAGGAAAAGCCCCAGATATTGCCCATGAAGAGATATTTTGAGACTATTTATCACAGCGATTAACAGACCCTATAAAAATAAGTTCCTTAAAATTGTAAAATATTACCTTAATATTTTCTTTTATCATTTTTTGGTCATGTTTCATTAGGACTAAGTGCGGAAACATAAGATAAATGTGGAGTTTTTAATAAGCAATATAATTCATATTGTTCACCTAAATGCCAATAATTAGAATGTTTTGGGTGGATTGTAAAATTGGTGTATTAAGGCAAATATGAGTTATTCCCTCTAAAGAAGTAAAACTACCAGATGTTGCTTGTACATTTTTGACATGTTTATGTAAAATTAATGATCTATTTTCCTTCTTTACATAAACAACAGCTTCCACAAAATACATATATTACTGTACTGCTAGACAATAATGTATCCCTTTGCTTATTCATTTATTTATTCATTCCTTCCAAACAATTTGAGCATCCACGATGTTCCTGTCACTTGAAAAAGCACAATCACAACCATCACAAAGGCAGAATTTTGGGTTGAATACAGTTTCTGACAGGATGAAAAATTAACTTGCTGAAATGATCTACATTAAAGATTATTTTCTATAGTTTGAAGTTCAAAGTAAAGAAAGGGAAATCTGCAAAGAAACTAATTCTACTCCCCTCCCCCTAAACACACACACACACACGCGCACACACACACACACACACACACACACACAAATACACAAGTATTTGTTGTAGTTAAATGGGGAGCAAAAGAAAAACCTATGCCTAGTGACAAAGAGAAGCAATCAATTTGGGGAAATATCATGGAACAATGATCTCAGCCCTCGAGGGCTGCAGAGTGGTGAGCTGATCTTGAGACACTTACTTATAGATATAACCACCATAGAGGAAACTCCAAGAATCAAAAGGTAGGGTGAGAAATGAAGGAGTAAATGGAGAAAATAGACAGAATTGGAGAGACAATATGAGAAAAAGAAATAGAAATGGATGAGAATTTTCAGAATTTAAGAAACACCATTGCACATATCCAGAAGGCACAAGTTGTTCGAATTAGGAAAGATAAGATGTACAACTAGACAAATTTTGTTTATATTGCAAACAGTGAAGGCAAAGACTTAAAAGCCTAAAAGCCACCAGAGGGAAAAGAACAATTACAAAGACCAGACAATTACAAAAATAGGTTTCTCGACAGGAAACATTAAAGCCAGAAGGCGGTAATACAATGTTTTCAAAGTGCTGAGAATAAATTAAATGTCTTTTCTAAATTTCAAGCACAGAAAGCATATTTTTCAAGTCAAAGGGGAAATATACTTAGAAATAAAAAGTGAGTTTAACACTCCTAGACTCATGCAAAACAATAAGGAATATAATGCAGGAAAATTGGGGAAATAATTGTAGAAGGAAAATTTGAACATCAGTAGGAAACTAATTCCAAAGTAAGTAATCAAGATTGTAATTTTAAAGAGACCCATGATCTTTTTTGTTTTAAATTAAATAAAAAGATGGTCACCTAAGTGACTAACACCTTGCATTGGAATCTCCTTGGACTACATAAAAAGATCTGATCTGATCCTGAATTGTTTGTAATCTCTAAACTGCTTGTTTGAAATTATATTATTTTCTTTTGGTGTCTGGTAACATTATCAAAGAGTGGGGAAGTTTAAACATTTTATCGAGTCAAATTGGCAAACCCTAACATTAAGTGAATTGGAAATATTCGAATACCTTGATAGAAATCCAAGTAACTATCTTTTTTAAACCTGTTTTAGTGTAAGATTAATGAGTGAAACTGTGCAAAAAGTAACCTTTCAGTAAATATTGGCTATCACCATTATCACCTCTACTATCATCAATGAACTTTCATTCTCTTTAAACAGTATAGACAAGCAAGCAGGAAAAAAAGAAGAGTAAAACCAATGCTAACGTGCATCAAATGCTAGAGGATTACATAGGATGAATGGATAAATAAATAAATCTCAAGGGAACAGGAAAACCTTTATGGAGGAAGCGAGGTAAATGCTACGACTTGAGGTGAAAGAGTGAGAGAAATTTATAGTCATTAGTATAGCTGGATCATGGTTTCTTAAGGTAGTTCAGAGTTTTCCAATATAATATTTTCAATTGTGGGCCAAATGAAACATTGCATACATTTTGGCTATAGGGTATTTGTGTGCATGTTCACACACAAACACACAGACATACACATTTTGTTTTGTTTTACATCTTAATCATAAAGTAATGATACAATGTACAGGAGGACAAAAATAATCTATTGACTTTTTGATGATTAATTTTAGTTTATTTACTGATCTTAAGGCAAATCCTATGTAGGAGCTAAGAGAGAAAGAAGGAAGGAAAGAAAGACCACAGTAGTGGGAGAGAACATTCCTTGGGCTACAAAGTTGAGTGCAGGGGCGGGGGGGCGGGGAAGGAGGCTGGGGATAATTGCGTGGGGGACAGGAGGTACAAATGCAATTTCTGGTAATGGGTATACAGCCAGTATGAGTCTGGCCCCCACATCAAGGGCATGAGGGGTGACAAAAAAAAAAAAGAGGCAAATCCTTATAGGTTTAAAATCTTAGTGAAATTTTTTATTTATATTTTATTTTTATTTAACTAGAGAAAAAGTTTATAAGCATCATAGCACTAATTCTTGGCAGTGAATCCTATTACATTTATGACTATGTTATTATATCAGTTAATGCATTTTCTGTGCAATGATGCAGTTCCACCCACCACATCCATCTACAAAATGAATTGTTTTTCATGGTCTCTGAATGAATATTAAATAACTCACTAGAAAATATTCCAAATCAAAATGTGAGAGATAAATCCATGTTAACTGTAGTTTGACTATTACTGCTGTTCAACATTTTTATTTTGACAATTACATTTTCTTACACTGTAATATACAAATATACATCCTTCCCAAGGTGCACCTATTTTTATTCCAGTTAGGCTCAATTTATCAATTGAAATCACAAAGTAGCATATTTGAGTACTTTTGTAATCTTTTTGGATTTTTTTAAATTTTATAACCTTTTGGATTTTTATGATTTATGATTTGCATGATCTTTCTCCATTCACTAAACATTATTATTTGAGTTCTTCCTAATTGTTACTTTTCATATACCTTATCAGCTTGTGTGTTCCTAGCATTGATTTTTCCTATTAAGATGTCATTTCTTCACACAGTTTTCTTTCTGGCAATATCATTATGATGTCAACTGCTGATGTCAAAATAACATTTCCATTTATCCCAGAAATATAGAGACAGTAAAGAAGTGTGGGGAAAATGTCACTTTCAGTAGGAGAATGTCTAAGTGATATTGTTCCACATATCATGTATCCTGTTTATTCTACATATCTAGGAGATCTCTAGGAGAATCTCTAGGTGATATTCTCCTACAGATATTTTCAGAATGATTTTTTCTTCTATTCTTATTTCCCTAACTTCTTTCGATCAACAATTGGCTTTGAAATCCCAAGTATCCAACATACAGCCTCGAACATATCTCTCTCTGCATCTTCCTGTCTGAAACACTCATACAAACATCCTATAATTGTTTAAACACTTTGGATAGAATTTCTTGTAATAACTACATTGAAATAGTCCAGTCACGGTAAGAACGATAACCTTTGCGACTACAGAATTTATCTATACATTCTAAAGTCTTGCATCACATTTAAGTGAGGAGGAAAAGAAAAAAATAATTACTTCTACTCAAATATACTTAAGCAGAATAAAGGAAACATTCATAAATTTATGATTAAGCATTGTTTTTATCATAAATATGTTGTGGTCTTTCTCTTCATAAGTTGTAAGGGACAGAAGTAATTTTTTTAATAATTATAAAAATAGTGATAAAAAGATTTTGCATGAGAAACACTTGAAATTTGGGAAGTTCACTAACTTTTGCAATTTTATGTTTCATTTTTATGTGAATTATTTTAGCATAAAATGCTATCTTATGATTTTTGTTTCCCATGTCCTTATATATGTCAAAGAAAATTTGTAAAAGAAGTATTATCTTGAGTATTTCAATTAAATATCAAATGCTTAAAGAACATTTTACTGACATAACTACCACTGGTGAATAAAATAAATTAATATTCTCTAGTTCTGATATTGTACTCCATGAATATTCATAGCCAATAATAAATAAATAAATAAAATCTGGAAAACAAGAAGATTTTTAAAAAATTCATTTTAGACAACAACACTTAAAAACATGATGATGCATGGTCCACAGCTACCTTGGCAGTAATTTACCCTCCCTCCCCCAAGACCCTCCACGTGCTTGCAAGACCACAACCCCAGCTACCTGGTTCCTAGACCTCTGCACTTGACCCAGTGAATCTGATTCCTTCTGTCTGCAGGGCCTGTCTGTATCCTACTGCACGGGCATCAGCAGGATCATGGCCCCAGATGCCTGGAGCCTAGGACAGACAGGAAGACCGAGACCCCAGTATCTGAATGCACACTAAACCCCCTTCCCCCAGGCAAGCAGGCAGTCTTCCTGAGCAGAAAAGGCACCATAGTATGTGGCTCACCCTGCAGAGCCCACAGGGGCTAAACCCACAAATACCTGCATAGCTCACAGCCACTCGAGCCGTAGTCCTGCCTCCACTTGCAACCCTCCACACATTTGCGTGGGCATAAGAAGGACCACATCCTCAGCTGTCTGTGGCCTAGGCTAGAGAGAAGGACAAAGGCCTTGGCATCTGAGCCCACACGACCATTCCCCTTCCCCCTGAGCAGTCAGACTGACTAGCTGGGCAGGGAAGCCACTAATAAATGGTTATTTCCCACGGCTGTACACCAGCCCTGCACAACTCTTGATCCTGCTGAGTCCACAGACAACCCTGTTGTGGTCCCTTCTCCCCATGCAGCCCTCCACAGCTCTAGTAGGGAGCTTCTGGGTCCTGCAATATCTGTCCATGCTTATTCTGGACTCAGCAGCCAAACCAGTGGCCCTGTATAGAGCTTCCAAGACCTGCTACAACAGTATACACCTGTTTGCTGACCAACAACAGACTAGACAGGGGTTTTGATGACCCAAGGCAGGGCTCTCCAGAGTTGCTGGATTCAACTGCACTCTTGCAGGCTTGCATCAGGCTCAATAGCTGATCAGGCAGCCACCTACGGAGTTACCAGGCCCTGTGACAGCTATGTATATCTACTTCCAAATCAACAGCTGGTTGGGTAGCAACTTTTTCTCCCTATAGCTCTCCTCTAGAAAGCCACTGTGTCCTGCAGCATCCATACAGTCCTGCTCCAGGCTCAACAGCTAAACCAGTGGCCCCCTACAGACATGTCACGATCTGTTGCAACAGTATATGGCTACCCACTGACTAACAGAGGATAACCACCTCACATACAAACCCTCCCCAACAAGAAACTGCCCAGGGCACCACCACATAGGCCACAAAGGCACCCACAGACATTTCTAAGATGGAATACTGTTGAAGAAGTCATGCAAAGGCTGCATGGCTGCACTCACACAGATCCAAACTTAAAACACCCAACTTGACGGTCAATATAGGATACTTCTACAGGAAAGAGTCTCTCCCTTCAAAAGCCACTCTTAGAGTTAAAAGAAGTGACTACACCACTAGATGCCCAGATAACAATGCAGAAGTATGAGAACCATGAAAAACAGAGAAACATGACTCTCCCAAAATAAGACTACAATTCTCCAATACCAGACCTGAAAAGACAGGAAATTAACAAATTACCTGAAGAGGAATCCCAAAAGGCAATACTAGGGAAACACAACATGATGGATTAAAAAAACAGATAAAAATCACAATGAAGTAAAAAAGAAAATCAAGGGCATGTATGAGAAATTCAACAAAGAATAGAAACAATTAAAAAAAATAAAGCACAAATCCTAGAATTAAAGAATTCTTTCAATGAAATAAAAAATACAACCTAGAGTATAAGCAGCAGGCTAGACCAAGCAGAAGAAAGAATCTCTGAACTAGAAGACAGGCTTTTTGAACTAACACAGTTGGACCAAAAAAAAAAAAAAAAATGAATAAAACCTACGAGATCTTTCTGAAAACATTAATCTTACAAACATCTGTATTATGGGTGTATCAGAAGGGAACAAGAAAGGAAAAGGCATTGAAAGACTATTTAATGAAATAATAGCTAAAATCTTCCCAAATATTGGGAGAGATCTTACACATCCAAGAAGTTCAAAGATCCCCAAACAGATTCAACTGAAAAATGACCTCTCTAAGATATATTGTAGTCACATTATCAAAAGCTAAAGACAAAGAAAAAAGTCTAAAAACAGCAAGAGAAAAGTGTTAAATTACCTATAAGGGAATCCCCATCAGGATTGGAAAAATTTACATGAAAACGTCCATACTACCCAAAGCCATCTACAGATTTGATGCAATCCACATCAAAATACCAATGACATTCTTCATAGAAATAGAAGAAACAGTCCTAATGTTTACATGGAGCAACAAAAGCCTGTAAATATCCAAAGCAAGCAAATAGAATAAAATAAAATAAAATAAAGCCAGAGGCATTACACTACCTGAATTCAAACTATACTACAAAGCTATAATAACCATAACAGCATGGTACTGACAAAAACAGACACATAGACAAGTAGAACAGAATAAAGAACTCAGAAATCAACCCACATACTTACAGCCAGCTAATCTTTGACAAAAGAAACAAGAACAGGAAGGAAAGGAAAGGAAAGCCTTTTCAATAAATGGTGCTGGGAAAACTGGATATCCGTGTCTAGAAAAATAAAACTAAACCCATACCTCTCACATATATCAAAATCAACTCAAAATGGATTAAAGACTTATGTATAAGACCTGAAACCATAAAACTCATAAAAGAAAATAAAAGAGAGACATTCATTATGTAGGACCGGGCTAAGAGTTTATGACTAAGATCCAAAACCACAGGCAACAAAAGGAAAAATAAACAAATGGGATTATATCAAGCTAACAAGCTTCTGCACAGTAAAAGAAACAGTTAACAGAGTTAAAAGACAACCTACAGAATGGGAGAAAATATCTACAAACTATACATATGACAAGGTATTAACATCCAAAATATGTTTAAAAAAAAAAAACAATAAAAAAACCCAACTAATCTGATTTTCAAAATGGGAAAAGGAGCTGAATAGACATTTCTCAAAAGAAGGCAGACAAATGCCCAACAATTATGTGAAAAAATGTTTAACATTACTAATCGTCAGGGAAATTCAAATGAAAACCACACTGAGATTTCATCTCATCCCTTTCAGATGGCTATTATCAAACAGACAGAGTAAAAAATGTTGGTGAGGATACAGAGAAAGGGGAACTCTTCTGCGGTTAGTGAGACTGTAAATTAGTACAGCTATTATGGAAAACCGTGTGGAGGTTTCTCAAACAACTACAAATAGAACTACTGTAAAAAAACAGCAATCTCAGTACTGGGCATATACCCAAAAGAATGGAAATCATCATGTCGAAGAGATACCTGCACTCTCATGTTCATAGCAGCTCTATTGACAATAGCCAAGATATGGAACCATCCTAAATGTCCATCTGTGGATGACTAGATAACAAAAATGTGGTATAAGTACATGATGGAAATTCTGCCATCCATTCAACATGGATGAACTTAGAGAAAATAATGTTAAGTAAAATAAGCCAGGCACAGAAAGAGAAATACCATAGGTCTTCACTCCTAAGTGGGAGCCAAGAAAGAAAGAAAGAAAGACCACTATAATACATTTAATTCTCAGAAGGAGAGAATAGAAGTATGGTAACTAGAGGTGGGAAAGGAGGAGGGGAAGGGAGGTTAGGAAGAAATTGGGTAATGGACACAAATAATAATTATGTTTTGTAAAGATGAACATGCTAATAATTCTGATTTGATCATTACATATTCTGCACAAATACCGATGATAGTCAACTCTGTACCAATCAATATGTATAATCATTTATGTTTCAATATATATATATATACAAAAAGAAAAAGAAAACCAGCTTTGAAGAAAAGGCACAGAAATATCTGTATAAAACTCATGCAATAAACAATGATACATAGTCCTAGTTTAGGAAAAAAAATGGCAACCTTGTCCTTCTTAAAATTTCTCTTATTAAAAAAATGAAATTTAAATTTATATAAGAATACTAGTAGTATCAATGCCAAGAACTTTCTGAAAATTGAAAACAGAAATAACTGAAATATAATAATTGGAATGAAGCTTCAGTTTTCCCAAACCCAGTCTCTAACAATTAACCAGAAGAGGTTTGACACTGAGTGTCAGCAGGTAGGCAATAATGAGCTGGTTGTTACTTAGTGGGTACATATGAGACCAGGGTTCACCAGTCACAAAAGATAACTGATAACTAATTCTCACTCTAAGCCATCAGGAAATATTTCTGAGACAAGAAGTTATATAATACCAAAAAGTAAAGATTTTTACAGCTGTTACTTATATGTGCTAATCTTTCCAAGCCTTTTGTACTTACATGCTCTTTTGTTTGCCATTGAAGTTCATACATTTAAATGCTGTTAATTTGCTTTCTTTTTCTACAATGTAAATATTTTAATTAAAGAAAAAAGTCACAGAATCATAATAAGGAAAAATATCCTGTAATTCATGAAGTTGGTCAATAGGAATCAACAGATGTTAACAGCTATGAAAACAGCACTCTCCCACTCTCCAACTGCGCAGGAGGGAATCTAACTCACCCCAACACACACATTTCCTATGATTTACTAAGTATGTGAACTTATGTAATGTAGAAATAAATTTATTCTATATTAGAAAATAAAAAAGTATGTATAGAAATGACTATTTGTTTTCCCCAATTAATTGCCTTAACAGCCTTCTCAAAATCAAATTATCATATTTGCCTGGGCCTATTTCTTGAATATTAGGAGTCAGAAACACATGCTCAAATCTGGTCCCCAACCTGGTTTTGTATGACCTGCAAATTAAATTGTTTTTAACATTCTTAAAGGTTGTATAAAAAAAGCAAACAGACAATAAAAGCAATACAAAATGAAAATATTCAACAGAAACTACATGTAGCTTCAAAACACAAATATTTACTGTCTTGTGCTATACAGAAAATGTTTGCCCACCCTTGCACTGTATTTTTTATAAGATTCCCATGTCTGCTATGTTTGTGATTACTGTAGCATTAGAGTAAATCTTAAAATCTGCTAGTGTGAATTCTCTAACATTGTTCCTCTTCAAAGGTATTTTGGCTAGTCTGGGTGATTTTCCATATCTCATATATTTTTTTTTAGTCTCCCTGTGAATTTTAGCATCATTTGTTGAAAAAACTATCTTTTCCATATTGTATATCCATTGTTTCTTTGTCAAATATCAATTGGCTATATTTATATAGGTCCTTTTCTAAGTTCTCTATTCTGTGACTTTGATCTAATTTATTCTTTCATCAATATCACACTCTCTTAATTACCCTGGCTTTAGAGTAAGTCTTGAAGTTGTGTAATGTCAGTTTCCTGATTTTTTTTTCCCACTTCAATATTGTATTGGCTCTAATGGGGCTTTTATCTCTCCATATAAGCTTTAAAATTTGCTTGTCAATATCCACAAAATAACTTGCTGGAGTGTTGATTGGGATTTCATTGAATCTATAGATCAAATTCAGAAGAATTGACATGTTGACAGTATTGAGTTTACCTATCTATAAACGTGAATATTTCTCTATTTAGTCCTTTGATTTCTTTCATTAGAGTTTTGTAGTTTTCCACATATAGATCTTCTATGTGTTTTGATAGATTTACACCTAAGAATTTATTTTTCTTGGGTGCTATAACAAACAGTATTGTGTTTTTAATTTCAAATTTCACTTGTTTATTCCTGGTATATAGGAAAACAATTGACTTTTGTACATTAATCTCATATTTTGCAATCTTGCTATGTTCACTTATTAGTTCAAAGAGTTTTTTGTGTCAATTATTTCAGATTTTCTCCATAGACAATCATGTTATCTATGAACAAAGATAATTTTATTTCTTCTTACCCAACCAGTTTACATTTTATTTCCTTTTCTTGTCTCATTGCATTAGATAGGATTTACAGTACAATGTCAAAAATGAGTGATGAAAAGGTACATCCTGGCCTTGTTTCTGTCCGAGATTTTTTTTATATATGTATGCGTGTGTGTGTGTATGCAATACAGAGATCATTTACACACGAACCATTTAAAAATAAGATGCCAGTATGGTGTACCATTATCCCTGAGTACCTTAGTGTACATTTACTAAAATAAAATATTCAGGGATGATGGTACACTCCTATGTAACCACAATGTAACTGTCAGAATCAGAGAATTAGCATTCATTAAATTCTATCATTTAATATTTGTACACCATTAAAATTTCACTAAGATTTACCTTATTATTCTTTATGTCAAATAAATCTTATCCATAGTTATGCATTGCATTTATAGTTCATGTGTTTATATAAAGTCTACTTCCATCCCAAACATTCTTTCATTTTCCTTGAATTTTATAATTTTGCCCTTCTTGAAAGTTATGTCACCTGTTATGAAGAATATTCTTCTATTATACTCTTTATGATGATTTACTATGATTATATAATTATATTTATGTTTCTTATATTTATATATATGTTTGCAAGATCATCAAAGAAGTAACATTTTCTTCTAATTTCATCCTATCAGTGGAAAACAATTTTGATTTGTTTTATTAATCATTGATGCTGAGGTCTTCTCAGAGGAAAGAGAGAGCAATAGAAACACACACACAAATACACAATTGCATCAATATTTATTTTTATATCTTTATCTATATTTCTCTGTCTATACATCTATTCATGACTTGTCATTGACATATTCAATTTCCATCCAATACCAAAAAGTGCATTCTAGTTTTCTTCCTTTTTATTTACTTTTAGATAAATTTTTCACCTATTATCTTCAATGTAGTTACTTATTTGATTATATTGGAATTTGCCAATAAACTGTTTAAATTTTAAAATGTATTCAAAGGAAGCTAAATATCATAGAAATTTAACACAAATTATACAATATTTTTAAAAAGCATTTAAATTATTCTTTTTACTCTTACAACCCGTATTTCTAATTCACATAATGTTATACTAACATACATTTAAGCTTGGAAGTCTCTTATTAGACAGTTATTCTCACATATTTCATACGTTGAACAAATGTAATGTATTAATTTTTATTATTGAAGTGTGTTCATTTTATTTTTATTGATTATGAATATTCATGAAATACAAAGCTAGTTGTCCCCTGCAGGGGTGCACCTGGGGTCCTCCCACAGACCCAGAAGGAGAAAGAGCCAACAGGATTACCCCCGGTGTTCGGACCAAGGGATCTCAGGGAGAAGTGAGCCTGCTGCCTGCCAACCCAGCCCCGTGAAAGAGACACTCAGACGCGACAGGGGTTCTGTCAGGGCAGTTCCACTTTATTGCCGTTAGACTGCAATTTTTTTTTTTTTTTATGTTTTTTTCTTTTTTCGTGACCGGTACTCAGCCAGTGAGTGCACTGGCCATCCCTATATAGGATCCGAACCAGTGGCGGGAGCGTCGCTGCTCTCCCAGCGCCGCACTCTCCCGAGTGCGCCGGGCTCAGCCCTAGACTGCAATTTATATAAGCAATCAAGTAGGGGCTTTCCATGAACTAACCAACCAATTAAAGGATCACGCGGCATGCATTTTATACTAACATGTTGAGCATAGCGATCACGCAGGGTTCACGAGTGTGGAAATACTGGAGGACCAATAAAAAGCTTTTGGAGCTATCTTGGGTTATGCCTCCCCTACTTCCCGTGGGCACCATTTTCATCCTCCACCCATAGAGACCATGTGGCTCACAGATAATGTTTGCTCCTAAAAATGGGCCCAACAGTCCCCCCTCCGTGCCCTAGATGTGAAGGCCAGATCCATAATGGCAGCACGCCCGTTACCACAAATTGCAATTATACCCAGTGTCTCCCAACCAATTATCCCAACCTCCATCCCCCTCCCCATTTCCCCCACTTCACTTTGTATCCCCAGATATGCTCTCTCCCTCTGCAAGTCCAATGCACCACTGTGGTCTTTCTTTCCTTCCTTCTTTCTCTCTTAGCTCCCACTTATGAGTGAATACATGTGGTATTTATCCCTCTGTGCTTTGATTATTTCACTCAACGTAAGTTTCTCCAAATTCATCCACGTTGTTGCAAATGGGAGAATTTCATTCTTTTTTATGGCAGAGTAGTATTCCATGGTATATATATACCACAGTTTCTTTATCCAATAATCTATCGATGGCCATTCAGGTTGGTTCCATATCTTGTTTAAGCATTATACTACTCTCTTCAGGATTA
The DNA here is from genome assembly GCF_027409185.1 of Cynocephalus volans. Classification (NCBI taxonomy): domain Eukaryota; kingdom Metazoa; phylum Chordata; class Mammalia; order Dermoptera; family Cynocephalidae; genus Cynocephalus; species Cynocephalus volans. The sequence goes on from NC_084472.1 coordinate 61,491,569, forward strand.
ATCTTTTATTGAAATTATTACTATGATGAAATTGACCAAACAATAAATTACATATTTCAACAATAAATGTTAACTATTAAATAAAGTAAAATAATATAAAAATGCATTGTTTAATGAGTTAATAGAGCTCTTGTTACAACTGTTTTAATTTCCATATGTGAATATTACTTTTTGCTAGATCTGATTAGGATGTTGTTAAATTTAATAGCAAAAAGATGAGAAGGTATTGGATGAGTAGTACTTATGAGGTTCAAAAAAGATCTATTAATGATTGTTGTAAAGTGTGTTATTTATAGTACATAAGTATACATATAGTACATATGCATGAACATATATATTACTACTGCATTAATCTAAATTTAATAAATATATGATAAGAATAAATAAACAAGCAGAAAAGTCTGATGAATTTCAAGAAAGATGTAGCTAAGTGAAAAAACATGAATCTGCAGTCATCATTAAAATTTTGGAAGGGCTGGCTGGTTAGCTCAGTTGGTTAGAGGATGGTGTTATAACACTTTTTAGTAGTTCAAGTAATCTAAAAATGGAGAATTGACTTCTGCATTAAACATTCTGGAAGTCATTAGTAATTAATATCATTAGTGATATGCATGACAAGGGACTGCTGGGGGCAAAGGTGTCAATGATTTAAAGAAAAACCGGGGAGTAAGTGATGCAAGCAGTAAGTGTAGTCACCGCTGCATGAAGACTTACCTTCTAGTGGAGGGATGAATAGGATAATAATAGGAAGAGTGAAGAGGTCAGTAGAGTGGTGTTCTATTTGAATTTTGTCTGTATGTTTATTAAATATGATTTTTATATGTGTTTAATATTAGTGGGAATGACGCAACTAAAAGAAAAGCTGCCTTTGAAAACAAGTAGGTGTTTCATTTCCATTAAACAAAGAAACCTGGACTGGGAACGGAGGGTGGCTTTAATTCCATGCACTATGACACCCTTAATCTGGAGGGTGTTGTCCTTGTTCATCAGGGCCTGACACAGAGAACACAGCAAAACTCCACATTATGATGATTGTTTCAAGATTTTTAGCAAAACACTGACAGAAATTATTTCATTATTGTGGGTGAAGTAGAGGTTGAGTTCAGCTGCTTAAAGTAATGAGTAAGTAGCAGTGTCATAGGTTTAAAAAAAAAAAAGAAAACATTTAAAACATCCACTATGGAGAGTATGAGAGAAAACCAATTAGGAGAGAAAGGATTTCCAGGCACTAATGAGACCTCAGTTGAATTAGAGGTAAGAAACTTATAAGGGGACCACATCTGAGATGCTGGAATATTTTCTTCAGCAGCCTTCGTTGACCCTGGAGTTATTACAAAGAATCTAGCAGGAAGAATTGGTGAGTGTTGAGGAGTTTCTCATATGAGGCTGTAGAGGGTGATCGCACTGTGCAGTAAAAAACAAGTTCACATAGCCTGTGTCTAATGTGGTAAGGAGAAAATGAGGACTCAAGAGACTAGTCTGTTGGAGTTTCAGGAGCAGGTGCAGGAATAACTTAATGAGTGAACCAGAACTGTGGCCAGAAACTGGATATTTGACTTAATTGTACAAGAAGGCACATTTCAAAAGAAAGACAAAATTTTGGTGAATTATTGTTGATAACATGGATAAAAGTTGAAGAGGTCAATAAACTCAGAACAAGGGTACTGCATGGACTATCAACATGTACATAGAAATTGCATAGAATGATGGGTCCAGTTTTTCAGGAGCAAAATTTCGTGTGCAATTGAAGCTCATTTCAGAGCTATATTTTAAGGTTGAAAAGAAAAACTATTGAAATTAAAATTCCAGGTGAAAAATTTATACTTAGTTCTCCTAAAATATCAATATCAATCAATATTTACTGGGGTCATATACACTTGCTAAAAGGTATGTATTTTTTACATTCGACTCAATACAGCATTTTAGCTAAAGTAATACTCTGATACAAACACAGACATATTTAAAGAGAAAACATAAAAAATAAATTTTAATTATGAATTATCTTAAATACTAATCTGTAAATATTGTGGTGAAAGTTGTTTTTGAAATTTTAAGAAGTAATCTATTATACAAAACAGTTTTATGTTTATATTTAACCTCAAAGAAAATAACAAGCAAAAGCGCAGAATATTTCAAAGTGCTAACTTACCATTTTAACATACAGAAATTATTTTTAAAAATGCTACTCCTCTTTCAATTGGTCAGTGTATTAAGTAGGGTTCTCCAGAGAAATAGAAACAGTAGGATGTATAGGTGAATACTCATGTGTGTGTGTGTATGTGTGTTTACCACATATGCAAGGATATGGCAAAAAGTTCATGGAAAGATGGAGCTAAAAGATAATAAGAATCTTTCCATGAACTTTTTAAAGACCCCTCAGAGACAGAGAAAGATCGATATGAAGGACTTTGCACACAAGGTTGTCGGGGCTGACAAGTTCAAATTCTGCAGAGAAGGCTGACAGACTGGAGACCAAGATAAGAGCTGATGTTGCAGCTCAAGTCTAAAGACAGTCTGGAGGCAGAATTTCTTCTTTTTAGGGAGCATCGGTCTTTTTCTCTTAAGGCCTTCAACTAATCGGATAGGACTATGCATGCGCACTAACTCCACCCACACACAATTTGCTCACAAAGAATATGCCACACCGCCCACAACTGGACGGGTAGGTGAGGGGGCCTGATTAAATTATTCTATTTTCCCAAAAGCATTGCAAATGCTTATATCTGTCCACTGGGTTGATAGAGGTAGGAATAGAAGAGTTCTAGGCCAGAATGTTTCTATTTAGAAGACACTTTCAAATTACCGCCTTGGTTATGTGTGGGCAGTTTATTCAATACTATTGTGTGCACAGTGGAAAACAAGTATTTGAAACATCATTTTAGATGTTTAAAAGTGCAAAACATATGTTAAAAGTAAAGAGCTAAAGTAACAAGTATTTTTCAAGTATTTTTTTGTAATTTCATAGGAGTGTTTTCATTTGGGGAATAGGATCTTTAAATTTGATATCTTAGAGAGAATGCTGACCGTTCACTGTGTGGTGGGCCAGGGAACGTGGAAGTGTGCAGAGAGAAGGAGTCTGTGCCTATGAGTTAGATTAGTTCAGATTGTCTAACCATTATTCTACATGTGAATTGTTGTTAATATTGCTGTGGATTAATTATAAACAAGTCCTAATGACCAAGGTATAGTAAAAGTAGTAGTAAAATAAATTGTTAAAAAATGTTCTTTTGTTAGTTTTAAAGAAGGACTGTCTTCTGGGAGTGACTTTGCTAATCTACCTCTTGGAGCTAGATGTTAGCCACTGGAATGGTGGAAAAGGGAGAAGAGAAAAGGTTAAAGAAAGGGCTCTTTGCTCTTATTTCCATATCTAGAAGACGGTTTTAGGTTATAGCCATAGGTCTATTTGTAGATGAAGTTCAATATTTTTCAACATACAAGCTCTGTAGGTGACAATGTATGATAAAAAATAGAGTTAGTGAATTAGCCAATTTGTAAAGATCTTTTTGCTATAATTTATAGAAAAGATACATCTTGGACATGAAATTGTAAAAACCACCTCTGAACAATGTATATCAGGACTTATTCATTAGGCTGGCAGCAGAGAGGCAGAAGGAAGTATAAAGGGAGAGATGTATGCAGATGTGTTCATATTTACATGTTGATGATAAACATTGATGTATGTGCCTCTTTCAGCTGTACTTAAAGAATACATTTAGTAATTAAGTGGAAATATACTTTCTAATATATTAATCATGCAGATTTGATAATGAATTATCTTAGAAACATCATCCTTAGTGTATTCTGTTGCTTTACAGCTCATTTTAAATTAAGCATTAAAGGAAGGCAGGATTTTAATCAAAACTCTGCCAATATTCTTATCTGGAGAACTATTGCCATATATGTCTTCTGTGAAGTTTTTATCCCCAAGAAAGGCAGGATTACATATTTTTCTAACCAAAAAAAAGTTATGCGACAGACTAATAATATAATAACATAAGACTAATATGAAGATTAATACATATAAATTGATTTTAAAAATTTAAAGAAAATTTTAATTGATATTAGATATTATTGATGGATATTAGCACAGAGTTTATGCTTATATAATGAAATATACATAATATTTGTATCACAATACAGAAACTAATAATTAAAGATCGCAAATGCAATGTTTATTTTCTTCTACAGCTTTCATAATACAGAATGCATTGAAATATACATGTGACAAAACATAATAACGTTACCTTCACTACTGTAGTTAAAAGTGCATATATATTTGATATTAAAATTTTATTTAACTCTATTTCTACTTCCTAATATGACTATTATATCCCAACAGTGTGCTAGGTTCTAAGGATAAAGAAATGTTAGGCAAGATCACTGGCTTGATCAAGAATCTCATGAAGTAGTAGGAGAGGGAGACGTGTCATCAGATATAACATTGTACCTGGCTACAGTTCTCTATCCACATGGTTACAATTAAAGATTGACTTCCAAAGATGTTATTACTTGAGGTGTGTTTTAAGATATGTACCATGTGTCTTTGCACTGGCTTTCTACTGCTGTTTAACAAATTACCACAAAACTTAGTGACTTAAGATAATACCCATTTATTAGCTCACCTTTCTATAGATCATTAGTCTAATGAGTATGTATTCAAGTGTGTAACACCAAATAATGCAGGTTACATATAACACCAGTCTGTGATTATCTTTAGAATGGCAGAATATTGTGCCCTTAGCTCCTGATGACTCAATTGCCATTTTCTTTCTCTCTTATATGTTTTATTTTTATTTATTTATTTGTGTACCTTTCTCACAAATTTATTATGAGTCCCAAGTTTTATAATATATAATCTGGAAATAAAGAAAATATATAGTTAAAATTTTTAGAAAAAAAATGTAAAGCTCTCTACAGAACATAGTAGTTCCATTCAATTTATATGGCATCTGGTCTCTATCTCTAGAAATGAAAGTATATATACTACTTTATTTATTTTTTATATCCAGTAATACTAAGTTAAACACAGCTCAGTAAGCCTACTGTATTTTAATTGTGGGAATAAGGCTCTTCAAATGTATGGCATTGATCTAAGAAGTTGCAAGTCTTAGAAAATGAATTGAAACTAAGACACAAGACCATTTGTTTCTTACATTTCTTTAATTTCTTACATTTCTTCATTTTTTATTTTTATTGAACTATAATTGATTGTACATTAAAAACAAAATAAAACAAACAAAAAAGAATTTTTTATTTTTGTGGCTGGCCAGTAGGGATACCTGAACCCTTGACCTTGGTGTTACAAGGCTGCACTCTAACCAAATAAGATAACCAGCCAGCCCCAAAAGCTTTTTACCTGAGTATGAGTTGTGATATTTCTATAACACAACTTGTTCAGGTACCCAGTTATACTAAGCTTCATATTCAATAACTAAGATGACTAACACTTAACTATGTACTAGAATCATTTCCTGCTACCATGGGGATGGACCATGTTCATCCTGGACATCTTTGAACTTTGTAGAAAGAATAAATAGGGCTGCATTTGTTTGTGACCACTTAAAGACCAATTATTTATTTAAATAGTTTCTCATGTAATCAAATTTAGCTTTAATTTGGGAACAAGACCAAAATGATGACATAATATGAGGAGTGAATCCAAAAGAGCAAGATTCATGAATTTGGGGGACCTTAGCAAATGTGCTATCTTAAGACCATCATGATACCACAAGTTAAATCTCCAGCATATCATACATCTCCAAAGTACCATGCATCTCCAACATTTATGATCTGGTAAATGTGCAGGAAAAATGGGTTACTTCTATTTATTTATTTGTTTGTTTTGCCTCTTACTTAAAATGCAATTTGAGGTAGCTGCTAAGAAGACTTAAAATGAAATTGATACATAGGGATAGGAATCCTGTTATGGGAGGGAAACAAAGTGATGGAGGAGAGGAGGAAGAGCACACATGCAGCTATGACACAAGAGGCCAGCCTAGTAACTATAACCAGCATGAGGTCTTGCTCTGTGATCTCTGGAAACTATTAGTTGTTTACAAAATAGTTATAGAGATCCTATTATGCATACGTTTGTGTTAGATGCTGGGCAAATGGCATAAAAAGGAGCAAATTGTCCTAAGGAAGCATAGAATCTATTAGAGAAAGTACCAATTAAACAGGCAATAATAATAATAATCTGGGAAGAGAATGGGAGAAATTCATCTATCGTAAAGTTGAAGGAAAGCCTGTTTGTGAAATGATATTTAAGGACGTAGGTAAAGGATGAATATAATTATCAAAATGAGTACAATTATAAAAATTAGATTATCTAAAAAGAGAATTACATGTGGGAAAGCAGTGGTTTATAAGAGAGTGTGATCTGCTGCTTCATAAAAATCACTGGGAGTGTAAAATGCAAGATATGCAAAAGAGATAGGTGGATCAGAATATACAAGGTTTGTAAATTATGTTAAGGAGTTCAGCTTTACTGAGAAACCATTGAAAGATTTAATAATACCTCCAATATGTAATAACGGCAGTATTACAAGTGAAGGCATGCTATAGTCAGATTTACGTTTTCTTAAAGATAACATTGGGAAAAATATATTGAAACCATGATTACATTCTTTGAGATATTTACATCTTATATAAATGTGAATCATAATTAATCACACGGCAATATAACAATTGCTATACAAAAGAGGAAGTTTGCTTCTTTTTGTCTGTCATCTGTCAACATATTGAGGTTAGGATGACCTGGTAGGAGTTTGTGGCAATTGGCCATATGAGAAATAATTTTGATCCAGATCAGTATGGTAACAATAGGGGTGAAGATAAATGAACAGCTTAAAGAGATACTCGAAAATGAAATGGGACAGGACTTATGTTTAAATCAGTTTTGAATTGTGGTATAGGGAGCAGTGGAGAATTTTCAGCGATCTGAATTTTGTTTTACACACTAAGCTTGAAGTTCCTGGAAGATATTCAAAGAGGAGCATGGGGATGTTTAAGGATGTAATAGGGTGGATTTATTGGAAGAAAATTTTGTTATGGAAACTTGGGAAAATGCGTAGATACAGTAACCCTGATTGTCATTGCAAGACTGGGATACAGGCTATCAGGCAAAATGGGTTGAGGTTACACCCTAGGACCAGAAATAAAAATACGCATACATTTTAATCAAGTAATTAAATAAAGAGCAATATGTGGTAACAAGGACCAATTAAGAACATGTTATTATAGACAGAAATAAGTTCAGAAGTTAAGAGAAATAGTAACAGGTATATACATCAAACATAAAACAGGAAAGAGGAAATCATTTTAAGATTTACCCGTGAACAAAAACAGGGGGCCATCATTTTGTTTTTAATACTTGTTGACATGTGGCTTAGAAACTAAAAGCTGATTTCATTATACAGGGCTAAATGAGATGGACTAAAAGTTTGTTCAGGGAGTTTAAGGAGAAGCTGTTGTTTTATTCCAATCATGCGAGCATAAAAATATGGACTGCAGTGATTACAACAGGAATAACAATGAATTATTTTCTTTTAAAAAATAACTTGCTAATAAGAAGTAACAGATATGGTATTAACCACTGAACTAATATGGACAATAAAAAAGAAGGATAAGTCAGAAGAATCTATTAAAATCATGAAATGTGTGCCTTAGAAATGATGGTATCAAAAAAAAGCAAAGGAATTTAGGAGGGAAATATTGTCAGCTCTTGGAACTTGGACAGGTTTACACCTTTGTGATTATAGAAATAGTTTCTTCATCTAGAAAATGGGAATTGAAGCCATTAGTTCCAATGGGTCCTGTAAAGTTTAAATAAGATGTGATATAAGTGAGACAGGATATATAAGGGCAGAAACCATATAGACCCGATTACCCACTATAAACCTACATCCCAGAACACTTTTTCATACACTCTAAGTACTCAAATATCTGTTGAATGAGTAAATAAATAAATAGAGAGAGACATGAATGTTGAATGTTATAGAAAAATTTAGAATAAAAATAGGAAAAAAGCCATTGGGTTGTACATTATCAAAGGTCAAATTTGCTTATTATAAGACAACTTCTTGCATGTTTCAGTGCTTCCACATTGCTTATTTAAAAAGAAATCAGGCCAGAAGTAAAGAAAAAAGTAATTCAGGCAGAATAAAATGGTTATTAGTTGAGAAGAAAAAATTCTCAAAACACAGATGCTCACATTACTTTATGGAATAGTTTTCTACAGTGCATTAACAATTGATGTATTTCTGAAATGAAGAACTCTAATTTTTAATTCTTTATTCATCAATACTCCCAGTAAAAAGTTCAGAAAAAAATACTGACATAAAAATGATAATAAACTTAATTTGCAATTATACTCTTCTATTTGCAGAGTCAAAAACAAATAAATCCTCGGCAAATTGTATTTTATCTTAATATTTTGCATAACATTAGAAACTCATTTTGGTTTATCTTTATGATAATGATTTGAGTTTATTTTATTCTTCACCCCAATTAATATGCCTAATAGTTAATTAAAAGGTTATTCAAGGTTGGGAGAAGTTCCTTTCTGACACGGGGTCAAATGGCCAACCTAATACATCCTAGAACAATTTTGCAGTAGCTTTATTCCTACACTACATTTTCATTCCTGCAATCTAATCTCACAAGTGTCCTCTATTATTTGTTTTCCCAGTACAATGATTTAAATCAATTTTAGATGCAATTAAAACTTTTTGTTCTCTTGTTATAAACTGAAGTTTACAATATTAACACCATAAAACACGTGTCTTCTGGGCACTGTGATACATCCATGAAAGCTGCTTCTAAAGGCAGTTTTATATGGGCTTGTGGTATAATTAATATACTTCTCATAGATATAGGTAATTAAAATAGGATACTTAGCCTGAAATTTTAATCTGTCACTTAAAAAGGAAAGGAATCTATGCCACAAGTTCTAATCAAATACTCCCCTACTCACTGACACTTTTATAAACATCAAACTCTAGCCATTTTGAAATTCTTGCTTCCCAGAACATTCGAGTGTGCTTTTCCATCTCTGCTTCTGGTGCCACTCATTCTTGACCATTGGACCACTCTCCATCCAACTTTATGGTCAGTCAGCTCTAAAAGCAGGACTCAATTAATATTTCTTGGTTCCCTCTAGTAGAATTTGCTATATACCCTTTATGTCATATTCTGCATATGACTCTATAATGATACCTGCAACACTTTATTGTAGTAATTTATTTTCAGCTCTGTTTAACTCTATGTGACTAAATGTCACTCAGTATTGATAGCATATATCTCAGTGTGTGTCACTTTATAGGCAGTTAATAACTGGTGAAGGAAGGACGGAAGGAGGGAGGGAGAGAGGAAGAAGTCATATTTTTATTAAAAGATCACGTAAAAGTATCAGAGATTGGAAACAAACTGTCTTATTCCATGCAAGTTTAGGATACATTTTCAAGTAATGATAATAACATTTTCATCTTTCAATATTGAGTTCCAGAGCTATTATGGACATTACCAGTATATATAGCATTTTTATAATGTGATTTGAGAGGCAGAAAATCAAAAAGCAGCCAGTCTGGTGAGTATCATAAAAGAACTAGCAGGATAGAGATTATTGGTTTTCAGTAAGAAAAGCAATTTTTGAACTGACCTCAAGATACCACTTCTAAATGTGTTAGGTTAATATGACATTTAAGTCACTATCTCTTTAAGAAAGTAATGAATATATTTTAGAACAGAAGTTAAAAAGAAGGACTTCATATTTAAGATTGTCTGCATTCGAATCATTTTCTTAGCTTATAACCATTACCTCATTTTTGTCATTTGCTTTATCAGTGTTAATGTAGGCTGTTTAGTTCTGGTAGTCTTGTCCTGGCTGTGTTTATCTTCAGCTGAAGTAGTGTCTCTTCTCTGGGTCATCACTCGTCTCATGTTAGAGGAAAGCAGCAATGAGTAAACCATATTATATCTCTTAAAGTTCCTGCTAGGAGGTGGCACATGTCATTCTTGCTTTCATTCCATTTGTCAAAGGAAATCACATGGAAAAGCCTGACATCTAAGTCTATGTGGCAGGGGAGCATAATCTCCTTGTAAAATGAGAGTTTAAAGAGGGATGATAAAGAGGGGTATGTATATTTTAAACAATATTCCACTTCCCCAAATAATTAGTGGTGAGTGTGAAATCAATAAGCAGAAAGATAGAATACAATTTATCTGAAATGTTGAGACAATGTGAAACCCATAATACCAAAGCAAGGGATAAACACTGAATAGATCAGAAGTCTTTTCATTGTAACAGCAGAGAAGGCTGGGCACAAATGTATGCAGATGGGTAGATGTGGTGGTGGAAAGATGAATTAGTTCTCCCCAATTTATTCTATTGTCATATATGTGGAGTATGCATAAAGCAAATGTACTTCATAGGGCCTGGTTTTCCAAAGCCTTGAAGTTTCAAATATTGACCTTGCAAAGACAGGAAATTTTCCCCAGGATATATAGTCTCTGTTGTAAGATAAAGAATTGTAACACAGCAAGGTTGCTGGCTCCAAGACAGACAGGTTACTGATCGATATGTAAAGATACTGGGAAATTGCTGTAAGAAGAGAATGTTTGCTAAAATCAAGCTTTTGTTGCAAACTGCATTATAGAATGTCACCTTGCCTGTCTTACTGAATGTTACCAGCTTCTATTGTTAAACTTGTTAAACTGCACTTAGAAAAAAATCCCACTTATGTTCTCTTTCTGTAACTTCCTGGTCTGGAGAATAAATGTGGGAAGAGAACCCCAATTCATGGTTAATTTCCCAAATAGAAGGAATGCCTTTAATCTTGAGGGTTCCGGGATTAACCCCTTTTCGAGGCTTCTCACTGCTCAGAAGAGATGGACTTCAAGTACTCTTTGGCAGCTCCATCACCCAGGGGGAAAGGGGTGACAAATCTGTGGGAGGCAAAGCAACAAATGGTGACCCTGATGTGATGAATTCTGGGTCCATGGATAGGAGACTGACCCGCCCAAGACCTGAAAAGGAAAAGCAACAGGACGTCCACCACTCATCCCGACAAAAGAGAGGCCCTGACAAAAGGAGGAAAAGAAACAGGACACCCAGAAAAAGGAAGAGGACATCTACTCATCCCATCAAGAGGAAAATCCCGGTAAGGGGCACTCACCCCTGTAAGGGGATCACAGAGTTGGCTTTTGATTAAGCAATTGCAGTGTCTAGCTAGGGTTTTGCTCAGAAGTTTTGCTTTCTTACTCTCTCAATTTTCTATCTATTCTTGTGACTATGGGTAGTTTACTGTCTAAGAGAGAAATTCAACATAGTTCAGTCTTTCTATGTCTCCTTAAAGCAGTAGGTTATAAAGTAACTAACCATCATCTAACTAAATTATTATTGCTTATAGTGGTTTGGAAATTTTGTCAAATTGCTTTAAAAATTATTCAGAACCTTAACAAAAGAAAAAAACGTGTTTATGCCATTACAGAGGATGAAAAACAATCCTCGCCTCCTCCTCCTCCTCTCCCCTCACCTCCACCTTTGGAGGCAAACAATTCATTTGTTCCCTTGATGGAGTCCTGTCTTTAAAAAGGACATAAAATGGGAGTTGATGCTCATCATGTCTTTCCTGTTGTAAGAACTGGGATTCAGTCAAGACATGAAAACCTCCCATTCTCCTTGTTTGAAAGATTTTAAAAGAGCATAACAGAAAATGGCTTACATAGTACTTTTACTAAGAAATGCTTAGAATCAATTGATAATGGGTATAATATGGCCCGTTGGGATTGGAAAACACTTGGAAAAACTGTTTTAACTCCTGCTTAATATACTATATAAATACAAGAATATCGGGAAGCCTTACACGCTAATTCACTTGAAAATTTACAAAATGAGGTTCAAATTAGCACGGACATGTTACTTGATCAAACAACTAGAGCAGCTGTAAAGGCTTGGAACAAAATTCCTGAAGCAAAATCTATACTTCAACCTCTTGCTTCCCCTGATGTGTTTTGTATACAAAGATTAGATAAGACTCAGCTACTGTTGACATTATCTGTTGAACAAAAATTAATTACACATTTTGGGGGCTGATGTCACCATAATTGCTAAAAAGGATTGGACTCCATTATGGAAAGTAACTTCTTCACCAGTTACACTTACTGGATTAGGTGGGTTCAAAATCCCTAATCAAAGTAAAAATCCTTTGTTGTGTACTGGCCCCAAGGGACAAACTGTTTCCATTATACCTTATGTTCCAAATCTCACTGGAACTCTATGGGGCCGAGACCTCCCTGCTCAATGGAATATTTATATTGGGGCATCTCCTTCAAAATTTATCATGATGGCCAGGGCCACCCTCCCACCATCCAAATTACAATGGACCCCTGGTCCTCCGGTTTGGGTGGAACAGTGGTCTCCTAAAGGGGAGAAATTAAATCAAGCTACTTTATTGTTAAACAACAGTTGCAAATGGGACACTTACAGCCATTGCATAGTCCCTTGAATACTCCCAGTAAATCTTTTTCTACTGTTAGACAGGGACCCACGGAGCCTTATATATATTTTATTAATTGTCTTCAAGAAGCTATAACTAGACAATCTGACAATGCTCACTAGACAACCAGAACTGCTATCAAAAGTTTATTTACATTTAATCAAACAAGTTAATAATGCTGGTTTACAAGTAGCTCCAGATAAAATTCAAAAAAAGGAGCCTTGGAAATGCCTTGGTTTTTTGATCACTTAGATAAGTATATGGCCACAAAACGTGTCCTTCCATATTCAGGAGCCTGTTACTCTAAATGATTTACAAAAATTACTTGGCCATATTAACTGGCTCCGACCTTCTGTGGGCATTCCTACTTATCAATTACAATATTTGTTTAATACCTTAAAGGGAGACCTTGATTTGCCCTCCCCTTGTTACTTATCTGAAAAAGCAAAATTAGAATTAAAACAGATTGAATCCTCTTTACATTCCAGACAATTAACAGGCGTTGTTAAATCTCAAGTCATTCATTTCATAATTTTAAATACCCCACATAGTCCAACAGGTTTGCTTTGCCAATTTCTTCCTCAAATAGGAGTCATTGAATGGAGTTCCTTACCCCATCAAAAGAAAAGGAAATTATATACTAAATTAGAACAATATATTCAGCAACTCACTAGGGGAAGACACATTGTCAAGTACTTACTGGGTATGATCCTGATATTATTAATTCTAGTCTTTTTAAAACTGATTTTTATACTGCCCTTGAACAATCAGAGTCTTTACAGATAACTATGGCTGATTTTGTTGGTAAGATACAATTCTCATTACCCCATGATAAAATTTTACAAGGACTCCAAATACTGCCCATATGATTAAAGTCCTGTTTATCCCCTATTCCCCTCCCTCGGGTGCTAACTGTGTTTATCGATGATTCTGGAAGATCAGGACAGGGATCTATAACATGGCAGGAACAGGGAATCTGGAAATATTTTGTTACTATCCATCATAAGTCCACTCAAAGGGCTGAATCAGCAGCTGGCATTGCAGCTTTACAACATTTTTATAATCAGCCACTTAGTTTAGTAGCTGACTCTGCCTACGTAGTTGGAGTCTCACAGGTAATTCAAGATGCATCTATCCATGAGGGAAATGATTTTCTTTTATTTGAAATGTTTTGACATTTACAAAAACTTATTCAAAAAAGACATCATCCTTTCTATATAATCCATCCATTCTCATTCTGGTCTTCCTGGCCATTTATCAATTGGAAATGATATGGCTGATCACCTTGTTATGTATAATAATGTTTTACAGAAAGCTATTGATTCTCAACAGTTTTTTCATCAGGGTGCATATGCTTTGGCTAACACGCATCAGATCTCTTACATGCAAGCTCAAGATATTGTTCATGCTTGTCCCTATTGTTAGAGGTTTTCTAAGTCTAATTCCCCTGGAGGAATTAATCCTCAAGGGATAGAAGGTAATGAAATTTGGCACATGGAAGTCACTTATTATTCCTCTTTCAGACATCTTAAATATTTACATATTACTGTTGATATTTACTCTGTCTTATTCATGCCACTGCCCAAACAGGAGAAACTGCTAAACATGTTAAAAAACATTGTCTTCCTGCCTTTGCCACCATGGGGATTCCAAATCAAATTAAAATAGATAATGGACTGGCATACACATCCAAAGTCTTTCAAGTATTCTGTGAAAACTGTAACATTAAACATGTCACAGGAATGCCATTTAACCCCACTGGCCAGGCAATTGTTAAAGGAGCTAACGGCCTTCTTAAATCTCAAGTAAGTAAACAAAGGAGGGGGAATATAGATATAGGACTGGCCTCTCATGAACAGGTCTTTAAAGCTCTGTCTACACTAAATTTTTTAAACTGTAATTCTCCAAAATTAACAGCCACAGACAAGGCTTTATACCTCCTAAAAAGAGACCTAGACCCTTGGTTTTATTCTGCCACCTGCTAATGGGACCACAATGGTTGAGACCTGTCTAATTGTTAACATGGAGGAGAGGGTAGGTGTCTGTTCTCTCACTTACAGGCCTGCTATGGATTCCTGCTAAGGCTGTTAAACCTTATGTGGAACCCCAAACCAGATGGGGAATTGGATCTGATCCCAAAATCTCAACGCCTCACCATCACACCTCAATCCATCTCACCAAGGATAGTACACATCAGGCCACCAGTAATGAAAATAATGAGAACAAGCTCCATATTGACCTGGGTAAATTAAGAAACTTCAACAGTCAAATAGCTTTCAATAGCGCAGCCCTTTAGCTCAGTAACTCACTTGAGAAACCAAAACTATACTAAAAATCTACCTGTTTAATGAGATGATCTCAAATTTTCTGGCATCCAACTGGCTATCTTAAACAGACTTCTAAATTTTCTTCTAGGATCATCTATGCATTTCTTCACAAAATCCTCTGGTAAAATTCTATGCCACTTTTTAAAAACAAGAAAAGAAAAGAAAACTTTCTCTGCATCTTCTTGAAAAGCCTTGCATACTTTGCTTTACAATGTAAACTCGTTATCTTGCTTTCTTTAAAACAGGGTGAGGCAAAATCTAAGCCCAACTGTCCTTTTTACTAGTGAGCTTTTTTTACATCTTGAAAAAAACCTATAAGATCCTTGTTTGTTCTTGTTGTTTATGTCTGCATATATGCATGTGTAAGCTGTATATTATGCCTATATGTTCATGTCTGTATGTGTAATCCTGTTGTCAGCAAGGTACCAAATTACGAGGTACCACTCATTAAATAAATAAGCATACTTTTCAAGTTCACGTGACTTAAATTTTCTAAAGTTTTGATAAATAGATTTTCAAATTTTGACTTATACTGTTTACCTAAATTTGTCTCTAGGTCAATATGTCTCCTTGTTATCTCAGCTCTGCTTCCTGGCCATGCTGGGAGAAACAATATCTTTTAGACAGTATCTTTGTGAATACCGCCCTCTGTCTTAAGCTCCACATGGCTCCCAATGCCACATGGAAACCTGGAACCCAAAATGGCTAGTGTAAAGAGACCTATGACCAATGTCACATAGGCCCTAGTTAACATTAACTGATAAGGGTATGGATCTAATACACCAAGTGTTTGGCTTGGAAACCATAAATATGTATTTAGTAAAAATAGCTAAAACTCAAACTGGGCTTTGTATAATTTGCTCTGATAAATGGACACCTATTTACTAACCTGAATGTATAAAAATGTTCTTATCAGCACACATCATTGCCTGGGTTTACTAATCAAACAGTAATACTAGAGGTCTTTTCATTTGACTGCTCTTAATACAAAATTGTAAAAGGTTTTCTTTGTCCCTTAGATAACTAGTTTAAGAAACTTATTTCATGATAATTTCTTGTGCTCTCTGCCTTTGAAACCCTTTGTCACTTTGGTTTTATTTTTGTTGTAATTTGTGATTTTATTCAACTAAGTGTTTTAAGCCTTTTGTTATTTAACAAAACTTTCCAAAACCAAATGAAAGCTCAACATTTTGGTTTAAACTAACTTTGAGGAGTTCCAAGGGCCCTGGAGCTTCTCAAAGGATATATAAAAATATGTATCAAAACTAATTGGCTTATTAAATAAATTAGCTTTTGTTGCAAATGCATTATAGAATGTCACCTTGCCTGTCTTACTGAATGTTACCAGCTTCTATTGTTAAACTTGTTAAACTTTAGACTATATGGGAAAGCATTGTCAGTACTGAAGGTGTTATGGACAGCTGTTCCAAAATCTTGTAAGGTTCTTAAATATCTGTGTCATGATATAAATGCTACCGGTCATAATCTTGATTTAATTATAATTTTAAAATGTTGTGTTGTCAAATATTTCATGAATAAACTCTGATAGGTACAGTTTCCTGATAAACTTTGAGTTTATAGCTTTAAACTAAAGTTCCAAAATTCTAATGAAGAAACTGATGGGTTTGTGAAATTGTTCACAAAGGTCAGCACAACAAAAGTTAATTAGTGAATGAATTAAAAAGAATTATGGGTTTTTACAATTTCCTTATTTTGAAACACTGTTGGTTCTCTTAGTGTTTTGTTTTCCAAATTAAAAAATAGCTCTCTCTCTCTCTCTTAAGATATCTATAACTAACAACAGTTTGGTAAAATATAATTTAAAGCAGAAATTAAAGCATTTGTTTTCTCCCTAGTTGGTCCCCCCCAAATTTAATAACTTTAAGTATCCTTATGATTATTAGAGCAATGTGGCTATTTTTATAAAGTCAATGAAAATTAACTATCTCTCTTTATAACAGGATATAATTTAAAACTTTGGAAATAAGATAGCATGTCTCACTTCTAAGTTGCTGACCCCTCTTTCATGTTGCCTTAATTTGGGCTAACTGCTGCTTCATCCTGCTGTTCATCTTTCTCCCCTGATGTGGGACAGATCACCACTTGGGAAAGGGCCTTACCAGCAGTGTGGGATTTATACAAAGAAAAGTAAGACCTTTTCAATCAAGATATTGATCATCAATGCTTTTATGAGGGATGCCTTGATCAGAAAGGGGGAAATAACGTCTTCTCTACAAAAGCAGTTCTCTAAATTTTCCTGGCCTTAAAGAGGGTGTTGTAAATTGGATGAGAAATCCTGTTCTTAAACAAAAGACTTATAATTGATCGAAACTTTTACAAAAGATGAGATGCTTTGGAAACAGTAATATCCTGGACAGGTGAACATTAAAAAACTCTCTGGACTCAAAATCAACTACTATACAGAGCAGAATTCCATTCCAGAGTTCAAACAATTGGTAATTACACCCAATTCACAGCACCTGGAATGATGTCGATGTAGCCACTCTGAGACAATGACATCATCAGTCCTCACCTGAAGTAAATTAAAAGGACTTGCCACGCTAAATGATACTAACTTTGCTTTAAAGCTTTTGTCTTAACTGTGAAAACCTGATCTACAGCTTTTGTTTTTGCTTTTAAGTAAATAAAATTGGGGGGCAGGGAGATGTGGAGTATGCATAAAGCAAATGTACTTCACAGGGCCTGGTTTTCCAAAGCCTTGAAGTTTCAAATATTGACCTTGCAAAGACAGGAAATTTTCCCCAGGATATGTAGTCTCTGCTGTAAGATAAAGAATTGTAACACAGCAAGGTTGCTGGCTCCAAGACAGACAGGTTACTGATTGATATGTAAAGACACTGGGAAATTTCTTTAAGAAGAGAATGTTTGCTAAAATCAAGCTTTTGTTGCAAATCGCATTATAAAATGTCACCTTGCCTGTCTTACTGAATGTTACCAGCTTCTATTGTTAAACTTGTTAAACTGTACTTAGAAAACACCTCAGGTATGTTCTCTGTAACTTCCTGGTCTGTAGGATAAATGTAGGAAAATAACCCTAATTCATGGTTAATTTCCTAAATGGAAGGAATCCATCTATCTTTAGGATTCTGGGAGATTAACCCCATTTTGGGGCTTCTCACTGCTCAGAAGAGATGGGCTTTGAGTAATCTATGGTGGCTCTGTCACCCAGGGGTGACAAATCCATGGGAGGCAAAGCAACAATAGAGAAGCATAAAGCAAGGTCATCAGCTGAAAATTTATAAGCAGCGTTGGACATTTAGGAAGAGAGGAAATAAGAAATTTCTTTCTGTGGTGAGAGAAATACAACTTCCAAAAGAATAATGTTTTTCAGCAGTTTTGGTATCAATTTGCATTGGTGGCATATGTATAAAGAGGATGTATCACAGTTTCACTGTAAAAAGAAATTAAGTTACACTTGCACCTCTTTAGAGTCACATGACTATAAAAAGAATGTTATCAATATGGCAGTCATCTTTATGCTTCAGGAAAATTTTCACAAAATCTGTACTATTTCTGCCCAACACCTGCCAAGAGACCTTAGAAAGACAAATACTGCATGATCTCACTCATGTGTGGAATCTAAAAAATGTTGATCTCATAGAAGTAAAATGTAGGTTACCAGAAACTGCAGTGGCTGAGGAAAAGAGGGAGTTTAAAGACATGTTGGTCATAGGATACATATTTACAGATATATGGAAGGAAAAGTTCAAGAGATCTATCATACAGCATGATGACTGTAGTTAATGATGATATATTGTATTATTGAAAAATGTTGACAGTGTATATTCAGTGTACTCACCACAAAAAATTAACTATGTGAAGTAATGTATACATGTTTTCAAAACATCATGTTATTCACAACAAATACATAGAAATTTGTACGTCAATTAAAAAACTCTGAAAAAAAAAAGAGAAAGACAATGGCCTAGAAAGGCCTTCTGATGTATATCTTGCTTTGGATCATAGAGTATATGAATTGTGTATAAAATCTGTAAGTGATTGGTACATTACTTCCACATAAACTTCACATGAAAGGAATGAAAACTGCCTCTGGAATAGCTTAAATTTGAAATTTTATCTAAATATGTTACTGAATCTGGATAATATTAACAAAGGATTATATTTCCACATGAAAAAGAAGCTTAAGAGCTTTTTCCACCATAACTTGTTCAAAACTCATGAAACTGCAAAATAAATAAGATATTTATCTCATTTTTAACATGGAGAAACTGAGGCCAGAAGGGCTAAATGTCCAAAGGCACAAATTCAGTATTCAAATTTCAGCAATTTGCTTCCAGAAGCCATCCTCTAATATAACCGTTCATGTAGATTATAGAAAAATATCATGATAATTACAGCTATCTTTTTCAGGTTGAATAAATTGTAGGAAAATGAAGAAATGGCAGTCCCCTCCAATTTGAACTTCAGCTTGAAAGAGGCATAACACTACCTGACTTTAAGCTATACTACAAAGCTATAATAACCAAAACAGTATGGTACTGGCATAAAAACAGACACACTGACCAATGGAATAGAATAGAGAATCCAGAAATCAACCCACACACTTACTGCCATCTGATCTTTGACAAAGGCACCAAGCCTATTCACTGGGGAAGGGACTGCCTCTTCAGCAAATGGTGCTGGGATAACTGGATATCCATATGCAGGAGAATGAAACTAGATCCATACCTCTCACCGTATACTGAAATCAACTCAAAATGGATTAAGGATTTAAATATACATCCTGAAAAAATAAAACTTCTTAAAGAAAACATAGGAGAAACACTTCAGGAAATAGGACTGGGCACAGACTTCATGAATACGACACCAAAAGCACGGGCAACCAAAGGAAAAATAAACAAATGGGATTATATCAAACTAAAAAGCTTCTGCACAGCAAAAGAAACAATTAACAGAGTTAAAAGACAACCAACAGAGTGGGAGAAAACATTTGCAAAATATACATCTGACAAAGGATTAATATCCAGAATATATAAGGAACTCAAACAACTTTACAAGAAGAAAACAAGCAACCCAATTAAAAAATGGGCAAAAGAGCTAAGTAGGCATTTCTCTAAGGAAGATATACAAATGGCCAACAGACATATGAAAAAATGCTCAACATCACTCAGCATCTGGGAAATGCAAATCAAAACCACATTGAGATACCATCTAACCCCAGTTAGGATGGCTAAAATCCAAAAGACTCTGAACGATAAATGCTGGCGAGGTTGCGGAGAAAAAGGAACTCTCATACATTGTTGGTGGGACTGCAAAATGGTGCAGCCTCTATGGAAAATGGTATGGAGGTTCCTCGAACAATTGCAGATAGATCTACCATACGACCCAGCTATCCCACTGTTGGGAATATACCCAGAGGAATGGAAATCATCAAGTCGAAGGTATACCTGTTCCTCAATGTTCATCGCAGCACTCTTTACAATAGCCAGGAGTTGGAACCAGCCCAAATGTCCATCATCAGATGAGTGGATACGGAAAATGTGGTACATCTACACAATGGAATACTACTCAGCTATAAAAACGAATGAAATACTGCCATTTGCAACAACATGGGTGGACCTTGAGAGAATTATATTAAGTGAAACAAGTCAGGCACAGAAAGAGAAATACCACATGTTCTCATTTATTGGTGGGAGCTAAAAATTAATATATAAATTCACACACACACACAGACACATACACACACACACACACAAAAAAAAAAAGACCGGGGGGGGAAGAAGATATAACAACCACAACTACTTTAAGTTGATACAATAAGCAAACAGAAAGGACATTGTTGGGGGGGAGGGGGGGAGGGAGAAGGGAGGGAGGTTTTGGTGATGGGGAGCAATAATCAGCCACAATGTATATCGACAAAATAAAACTTGAAAGAAAGAAAGAAAGAAAGAAAGAAAGAAAGAAAGAAAGAAAGAAAGAAAGAAAGAAAGAAAGAAAGAAAGAAAGAAAGAAAGAAAGAAAGAAAGAAAGAAAGAAAGAAGCTAAGAAAGCACTTTTATCCTTGATAATATATTGTGCATATTATATATCACATATGCAATATATATTATATTGTGCACCACCCTGATAATATATTGTGGCCTCAAATAAGCTGGCTGAACCTCTACAAGCTGTGCAAATGTTCATCCTTATGAAAACACCATAACTGAATATAATAGATATTTGATTCTTGAAACACTAAAAAATTGAATACAAAATCATACTCTGACAACCTATGGAGTGAAACCTTTATACTAAGTTTCATTCTCTCTTTTAATTATATGTAGGGATAAAATGATATGCAACCACAATTTTACCACCTATGTTGTACTTTCACTTTTTGCCTGTTTCAAGAATGACTATCAATTATTAAAATAGTTTGATATTCCTCATATAGAAAATACCACATTATTCTTAATAATTACTTAATATTTGCATAATATTAAATATTCAGGAGATTTCCTTGAATCTTCAGCAACTGGCAAAACCAACTGAGACTTGCAAAAATACAAATTAAATTATGCTTACATTTCATGCATTATCTTACCAGTATATTTTCCTCAAACTGTTATCATAAACAGAAATTCTTAGAAAAGAAACCTTTCAAACTGAATGGCATGGGACAGTGTCTTTGTTTATTAAATTAGTGAGTTAAGTGTTCAAGTTTTTCAATATTTTAAGACAGACTTACAGTTATTAATTAAACTCACTGAACTTTCCACATTGTAAATTGACACACCTTATACCTTCCTGCATGAAGACAGTGGAAATTAAAATAATGATAATTTCAGAAAAGGTGTGTAAGAATGGATTAGCCAAAGTATAGGTTCACAAATTCTAACAGGATTTCTGTCTTTTCATTCTAATTGCTTGGCAAGGTCCGCAGAACTGGAGTAGGAATCTATTTGTGGGTGCTCATTATAAGTAAATACAGTCAAGCATCATCTTATGCTAAAAATCTAGAGTGAAAATGACACCTCTGGAAGGACCGTAGACATGATGTTTTAAAGTGTGTAAAGATAATCATTAAAATAGAAGACACGAAATGCTGAGAAGAATAAAAGAAATGTTTACATCAAATAATTACATTTTTAAAAAGAATGTAATGCAGCAGTACCTAAAACAACAGATTTTGTTTTCTACTAGCCAAGCAAACTTGCAGCTAAAAAACAGAACAGAAGTCAATTAGTTTAGAGAAATAATTGTGCATAAATAATTGTCTAAAATTGAATAAGGTAGAATAATAATGGATAGAAATGAATAGATGTAGGGTACAAAGCTTACTCCTTCCTAAAATTTCATGTATTCACACAATTATTTCTACTGACTCCAAAAAAACAGCCTTGTTTATTGAACAACAAACAGGACTCACCTATACATAAAACACAATTTCTAAGGTTAACATGCACTAATATCTTATTTTCAATAGCAACCAGAAGTAGTAGATGCAGATATTAATGTCTCAAGGTTTAGCTAGCTGCTTTTCAGAATATGAGCTTTTAATTTTAATGCAGCATTCCACTGCTTTTTCAAAGTCTTAATAGACCCAATTTGAAATGTTAAGAAAGATGGATCAAATAATTTTGCAATGGTTCCAGGAAAAGGGAATTAAAGTTATTGGTTTTAATTCTTCTTCATGCATTAGTATTTAAGTTTAAATGAAGGCATTGATTTTCAGTCTTAGTTAATATAGATTGAGTAATATTCCAGGGTTATCTGTTTGAAGCTAAAATTAAAATATAAATAAACTTTTCCCCTCTTAACTTTATGGTTGTATGGCAGTCTTTTTAGCTAATGTTATATTAATTTTAAATGTATAATTGTAATATATAGCAATAGGCTATTAAGTCTCTATAGTACGTTTTCAGAATTATAAGAAAAGTTTCTATAAATCCATATGTGTGGTTCACTTTGTATTAGTCATGAAAACAAAAAACCTAACGTAGCATACAAGCTGGATTCTTTTACAACAATGAATTATGTCAGTGAACATCAAGATTTTATGAAATCTTAAATTTCTACAAAATGTGCACCTATGTTAAACTTACTAGGTTTTCAATAATGTCCACTTGCTTATATGATTAATTACTCAACTTACTGACTGTGCTTCAGCAATAGATCTCGAGCCTTGGATCTGCAAGTTGACAATGAAACAGACGTAGAGTGGAGCATGACAGCTCTCTGTGTAGATATAAAGAGACCCAAGGGCTCAACATTTCAAGCAGATTTTATACACCTATGGTTTCTGTTCTTTGGTAGGAGGTTAAGAGGATTCTTTCTGATGAAGCATTACATTTTCTCATATGAGATTGCTAACACCCCATGTGTGCTCCAGAGAGTTGTCGAACTTTCTAAATGAAAGTCTCAGAAACCTCCATACTGTTTTCCTTAGTGGTTGTACTAATTTACAGTCCCACCAACAGTGTAGGAGTGTTCCCTTCTCTCCACACCCTCACCAGCATTTGTTATTCACCATCTTTTCGATTATAGCTAGTCTTACTGGGGTGGTAACTCGAGGTGGTAACTCGATGTGGTTTTAATTTGCATTTTCCTGATGAGTAGTGATGTTGAGCATTTTTTCATGTATCTGTTGGCCATTTGTATGTCTTCCTTTGGAAAATGTCTATTCAACTCCTTTGCCCATTTTTAATTGGGTTATTTGCTTTTTTACTGTATAATTGCTTGAGTTCTACGTATATTCTGGATATTAATCCCTTGTCAGATGCATAGTTGTCGGGCCTTAAAAACTAATGCCACCTTAAGTGACATTACAAGCGGCGCCATTATGGGCCTACAAGGGCATATTAACATGGCAGTCTAAGACAGCGCCGGGAGGAAGTAGGGTGGGAGTGTCTGTGGGAACCTTGCCTTAGCCCTTATTGGCCAAATACCGCACTCGTGAACACTGTGTGATTGCAATAGCTAGGCATTGAGACAGGATGCATGCTCTCATAACCTTTAAGCTGATTGGAGGATGTAAAAACCTCCCTTCCCCATTTGCCTTTAAAAGCAAGTGCTTGTGTGATAATAAACGGAACTGCTTGACAGAACCCCGGCCGCGTCTGAGTTTCCTTTAATGGGCTGGCTGGGGCCAGCAGCTGTGCTCACCTCTCTTTGTGGCTCTCTTCCTCTGTCTCCTCTCAACAGGGACCGGAGGGAAAGAGGAATCCGGGCAATTCGCTCGCCCACCTGAGGGAACACCAAAGGAGAGACTGATAGCAAGGCAAGGGCTGTTCGGGTCGGCCAGCAGCGGACCCGACAGAGTGGTGCCCCGTGTGAGGCGTTTTTTAAAACTCGTGGGTGAAAGGTGAGCGAGTGAGGCCTCCGGCTTCTCGCTCCTGAAAGAAGGTGGACAAAGGGTGATTAACCAACAGAGTGGCCCACGCAACCATGGTAGTCACCACGAAGTAATCCGCCTGTGTATCAGGGTGAGTAGCATAACAGGGGGAAGTCCCTGCACTTCTCTGCCCCGTTGCTCCCTTTGTCCCTTCCTCACGTGGCAACATGGGAGGTGTATGTGGAAAGAATGACGAGACAGCCTGCAAGGCTCTAAAGTACATGTTAAAAAGCAGAGGCCTAGAAATATCTGACTCCACGGCCACCAATGCCTGGTGTCATGTGGTGCAGGTAGCCCCTTGGGCACCTTCATCCAACTTGTTCTTGTATGAGACTTGGGACCCAGTTCAGACCCTGGCCAGAAAGAATGCGATTAGTCACGGGCTAGACCCCCACTTAGGGTTCTACCCAACCATCTTTGCCCTAAAGCTTTGCTTCTATCCTGAGCATCAGGAAGGGGCAGAAAGGGATTGGGTGCAGTTTGATGAGGGGAGAAAAAAGGAAACAAAGCTGCCAATGCAAGGCCCTGAGCCACTGAGTGATACCTATGCCCCTACCCTGTACCCTCCTCTCCTGGCATACTCACCCCGCCAAAGTTTAGCCGAAGGAGAGAAAGCGGCACCTGAAGAAGTGGAGGAGGCTAGCCCACCTTTAAAAACACCCCCGGCAGAGCCACAGGTTTTTCCTGTTATGGCTCACTGGGAAGCCCCAGCCGTCCACAGCACGTGGAAAATGCTCTGTAAGGCTTTCCTCCCTCCAAACTTGTTTATCAAGTTCTGTGCCTGCTTTAAAGAAGAGTGCCATGTTTAGGTAGAGATAAATCAAGCAGTAGCGTTGCCTAATGCCACTCTGCTAGGTGTAAACGCTAGCCAATGTGTACGTAACCACAATAAAACCAATCCCGGACTCACCTTCCCACGGGTCCTTGGCAAAGGTTCCTGCGTAGGTTCCAACAAACCCTTTTGCAGCACTGTGGCAAATCTCACCACCCCCAAAACCCGAAATAAGCAGACCCAAAACAAGCGGGCCGCAGGGGCAGCTGCAGTGGCATCAGCTCCCTCTTGGGAGTTATTGGAGCGGGTACCGGTACCGCCAGAATAGCCTTGGCACATCAACAGGTAGCTTCCCTTAGGGAGGCAGTGGACATAGATCTTGGCCGCTTGGAGGTGTCTGTATCACATTTTTTAAAAAATCACTAACATCACTTTTTGAAGTTGTTTTACAGAATCGATGTGGACTAGACTTGTTGTTCTTACAGCAAGGAGGATTATGCGCTGCCCTCAAAGAAGAGTGCTGCTTCTATGCCGACCACTCTGGAGTGGTCAAGGATTCCCTAGCTAAGCATAGAGAAGGATTAGAAAAGTGAATAAAAGAACGCAAAGCCAATAGTAATTGGTTCCAAAGCTGGCTTTCAAGTTCTCCATAGATCAGCACCCTGCTGTCCTCCCTGGTGGGCCCCCTAGCCATTTTCCTTGCCTTAATCATCTTGGGGCCTTACACCACTCACCAGGTTGGGTCCCTTATAAGGTGCAACACAACTTCTCTCGTAATGCTCACCCAGGTGGTAGAGGAGGTGGCCCATAATGAAAGCCCTGACAGCCCTTGGGTCAATATGGCCCGCTAAAAAATCAACGCCAATCTCTAAGGCTCCACCCTGCCCCCGCTTAGCTGGATAATCAATGATGGGTAAGATTTCCAGAGGGAAACAACCTAAGACAGGCACAGCCACCAGAGGGAATGGAGGCGAAGTTGGGAAGGTTAGCCGCCTCCAGCTGCCTTATTAAAACAAAAAGGGGGAGATGTTGGGCCTTAAAAACTAATGCCACCTTAAGTGACATTACAGGTGGCGCCATTATGGGCCCACAAGGGCGTATTAATGTGGTAGCCTAAGACAGCACCGGGAGGAAGTAGGGTGGGGGTGTCTGTGGGAACCTTGCCTTAGCCCTTATTGGCCAAATACGTGCTTCCTCACTTGTGAACACTGCGTGATTGCAATAGCTAGGCATTGAGACAGGATGCATGCTCTCGTAACATTTAAGCTGATTGGAGGATATAAAAACCTCCCTTCCCCATTTGCCTTTAAAAGCAAGTGCTTGTGTAATAATAAATGGAACTGCTCGACAGAACCCCCACCTCATCTGAGTGTCCTTTAACAGGCTGGTTGGGGCCACTGGCTGTGTTCACCTCTCTTCACGGCTCTCTTCCCCCATCTCCTTCTCAAGGGACCGGAGGGAAAGAAGAATCCGGGCAATTCGCTCGCCCACCTGAAGGAACACCAAGGGAGAGACTGATAACGAGGCTAGGGCTTTTCGGGACGGCCGGCGGCTGACCCAACACATAGTTAGCAAAAATTTTCTCCCATTCTGTAGGTTGTCATTTCACTCTGTTGATAGATCAAGTAAGTAAAGCACAGAGGGATAAATACCGCATGTGCTCACTCATTTGTGGGCGCTAAGAGAGAAAGAAGGAAGAAAAGAAAAACCACAGTAGTGACTAGGTCTTACAGAGGGAGGGAACATTCCCAGGGCTACAAAGTGGAGTGGGAGGGAAGGGGGGTTAGGTTGGGGGATATTTGGGTGGGGAACACAAGGTACAAAAGTAAGTTTTGGTGGTAGGTATGCTCCCAGTGTGAATCTGGCCCTCACATCGTGGGCACGGGGGGGTGACACTTAGCTTTGTATCTCATGAATATTCATAATAAAAAAAATCTGATGCATTCTCCCTACTTACAAGAAAGTAACAGGAGATGCATGTGGACTCTGGAGCTCCCATCTCTACTTCAGTGAGAGCAGCTCCTTTTCTGCATATTTATTTCTGAGAAAATCTTCCAAGTTTATTTTTTTGACCACTGATTTAATAAACTTGCAACAAACTTTTTTAAAAATCTCATTATGCAAAAAAAATAATTAATTTTCTCTGCTGTAATATATCTTTGAAACCATAGCTAATTAGCATATCATAACTCTACAACCAGGCTAAGTTTTCTCTATTTCTACTTTTTTTGTTTTCAGTGATAAACTGTGTAGCAGACCTACCAGCTTAAGCTGCTAACTCTTCTCTCCAGTCCTTCTCCTATACACATGCCACTGGTATGACAGGCACTTTTCCCACTTCTCAGTCGGTGGATATTTACTCATTCATTCAGTGATTCACAGTCACTGTGGTTTAGGCACTAAGGAGGAAACAGGACTGCAACAGTTTAAAAGTAAATGCAGTTCCTGGGAATATTTCAGTCATCCATTCATACTGTGATTTTCCAAGATGTAACCACTGTGCCCTGCTAACTTTAATTTGGAATCTCTCTATTACCTGCATAATATGACTTCTTGTGTTAAAGATTGTTTTACCTCTAAGAGAGAATGATATCCTTGCATCTGGCCCTTAAGTACACAATTTCCCCACATCAATATTGGCTGTACTTCCTATTGATTATCTATGTTAAATCAAATGCTAACTTAATTTCTGCCTTGAGTGTGCTGTTTTACTTTCTGAGAAAAATGTCAGCTCTAAGCTTGCAATTGTATTGGCTTTCTCTCCCCATATCCAGGGATACAAATAATTGTAATATAAAAATAAAATTCCCTGGAAACAGACTATTTTCCTACACTCAACTTTCTAAGTATGAATTCAAATCTTAACTCCCTTACATTTTCCTTTTTGAGCAGGGTTTCTACATTCTCTATATATTCTGTCCATTAGAACTAGCAGTTAATTTAAAGGTGTACCTAATATTTTTATTTGGTCTTCCTCCAAAATGCAGTCCATGTTATGTTTCTCAAGATTAACTACTGGAGAGAAAGGTCAAAAGTTAATAGCTTGAGAACATAACTAAGGTTTTCAAGACTAAACAGGCTTAGAGGCATTGTGTTGCACAGTTTATTAGTCTATTTTTGTGTTGCTGTAAAAGAATGCTTGAGACTGGGTAATTTATAAATAAAAGAAGCTTGTTTCATTCATGATTCTGGGACAGCTGCATCTGGTGCAAGCCTCAGGCTACTTCTACTCATGGCAGAAAGCAGCAGGGCAGCCTCCAGGTACAAAAAGATCACATGGCAAGTGGAGGCAAAAGAGAGAGAGGGAGGGGGGGTGCCAGAGTAAACAACCAGCTCTTGCAGGAACTAATAGAGTGAGAACTCACTCACTACTCCCCTCAGGTATTAATCTATTCATAAGGTATCCACGCTCCATGACCCTAAAAGCTCCCAACACTGCCACATTGGGGATCAGATTTCAACATGAGCTTTGGAGGGACAATACATCCAAACTCTATCACACAGTTATACAAATATCACCTTCCAAACTTGTGCAGTGCACAACTTTATTAACTCTTAGTGATAACTCTACTACACACCAGAATCCAGAGATTTTGCTTCTCTTGATAAGAGAATAAAAGTACTATTTTTCCTTATTATTTATTTTTGAACATTTTCTTTCTGGTGTGTGACAAAATAAGGTGAGTTAAGGATGTGAATATTTCATAGGAAATAATGCCTGACTCTTACAAGTATATTTATCTCAGTTCCTGGATAAAGTAGTCTAACATTTCAATAATATTTTACTAAATTTCTAATGAGGCGGCATAGTATATACTATAATCAAAAATATTATATACAGTCAGCAATTAATGGCTAAACATAATAATGACTATATCCTACATACTAGGGATCTTCAAAAAGTTTTGTACCAAAATAAATGTGTGCTAACTTGTTATAACATGTCCAAATAGGATCTAGTTTGAGGCACGAAGAAGGATAAGACATCAGTTTGAAAAGAGCCCCTAACAGAGCAACATGAATTCTGCTAAAATTGAAGCAAGAACAAATATCAAATTTACAGTAAAGCTAGGATGAAAGAATGGTGAAATCACTGATGTTTTACTAAGAATTTAATTTAAGGTATAATGCTCCAAATAAATTATCAGTTTACAAATGGATAACTAACTCATTTTAAGAAAGGATGAGATGTTGTTGAAGATGAAGCCCACAGCAGCCGACCATCCACGTCAATTTTTAAGGAAAATATTAATCTTGCTTATGCCTTAATTCAATAGAACTGATTAATAGCAGAAACAATAGCCAACACCATAGACATCTCAACTGGTGCAGCTTACACAATTCTGAGTGAAAATTTACAGTCGAGCAAACTTTCCACTCTATGTGTTTCAAAACTGCCTCACCAGATCAGCTGCAGACAAGAGCAGAGATTTCAATGGAAATTTTAAACAAGTGGAATCAAGATCCTGAAACATTTCTTTGAAGAATTGTAACAGGAGATTAAAAATGGCTTTACCAGTAAAGTCCTGAAGACAAAGCACAATCAAAGCCATGGCTTCGAGAGAAGTGCACATGGTCCAGTCACAGGAAAAGTGGACCGGTCAAGAGCAAAGGTCATGACAACAGGTTTTGGAGATGCTGAAGGCACTTTTTTTTTCTGGAGGGCAAAAGAATGATAACATCTGCTAATTATGAGAGTGTTTTGAGAAAGTCAGCCAAAATTTTAGCAGAAAAATGTCTAGGAAAGCTTCACCAGAGGGTCCTTCTGCACCCATGAGAATACTCCTGCTCTTTGATTCCTCCCATCACAACAGCAATTTTGAGAAAGTTTGAAGGGAGATCATTAGACATTCACATTACAGTCCTGATTTGACTCCTGACTTCTTTTTGTTTTCTAGTCTTAAAAAATATTTAAAGGGCATCCGTTTGTATTCAGGTAATAATGTAAAAAAGAAGCACTGAAATGGTTAAATTACCAGAACCCTCAGGTCTTTAGGGATGGACTAAGTGTCTGCTTACAAAAGTATCTTGAACTTGATGGAGTTAATAATGAGACATAAGGTTTATATACATATTTTTTTATCTTTTAATTTCATTTTTGCACAGACTTTTTGAAGAACCCTCACATATGGTAAAGGGCATACACACATGTAATTTACACTTTCTGAAAACACAGAAAAAGTAAATAAGGAAACTTTTAGATCAGATCATAGCAAGACAGGCATATTCTTGCCAATTTTTATTTGACAATTTAAAAAAAGTGAGAAATTGAAGGATTGAATTGACAGCTTTACTTGGTTCCTTGTTGAGGCTTTTAATTATATTATAACTTGGCATATCTGTGTGACTTCTTTCACTGATTTTTGTGTCTCCTTTCAGAATAGAATCAAATGCAAACTAAAAGTTATATACCCATCTTACAACAGACAGCTTTTTCTCTCTAGATTTTCCTTTACGTAAAGATTATAGAGTTGAAAACAAATACATAGAAGGAAGCTAAGTCACAAAGACTATTTTAGGAATGAGTTGGTGGGTCATAAAGAAATAAATATATTTTTGTTTTGCTCGATATGAAAATGAACAATTTTGAATAAAATTATGCATTCTGTCCCTTGAAAAGTGCTTGTTTCTCTACAGTGATAAAAATAAATGCTAAGGGCACTGTAAAAGAAAAAATACTAAACAGATATTATATTTCTGTGCTTACTTTAAATAATGAAATAGAGACAACATCTAGTCATATAACTTACGTGCCCCTCTTTACACCAAATCTTTTCAGGAGTCATGATTATTCTCTATGTCCCATTATGTTCTTTGTAACAGGGAAAGTACATGTCCCTACTTTCAGAAACCTTTCAATAGTCAGATTCAAGGATATTATTAAGAAGTAACTGAAATATATTTGAAAGGGAAGTTTTCTGAATCACTAAAGGAATATTGCTTTCTTAAGCTTTATTAAACTCAAAAATAATATGTTGTTATTAATATGCTGAGAATCATTGTTTTTCATAGACTTTTAAAAAAATGAATGGCTGATTTTCCATTTATTTGCCTCTAATTTTTTAACACCTTTACTGAGGGATCCAGTAATGGAATGTTAATGTAGCTATTCCCTAGACTATGTCATAATACACTATGATATACCTAGAGCTGACCTATGGACCGTTTCTTGTTAAAATCATATTATGTTTAATGAATGTGGAGAAACTAAACACCTCTACTCACCTGTTCTCCTTCAATGAACATAATTTTTGAAAGATTATCTATGTCAGCCATTCTAAATTAACTTATTGTAATTTTAGATCTAAAAGTTTCCTTGTTTACTTGTCGTGTGTTTTCAGAAATTGTAAACTACGTGTGTGAATTATATGCATCATACATGTCTAGACTATAACCAAAGCTAAAAGTGTTTAATTTTAAAATACTATATGGTGTGACCTTTACCATACCTTTACCAAAGTGTATAAAAATTCTATGCCTCTATCTACCCACAACATTCTTTAGAAAAACGTAGTTAAACATGCAACTCTTGAACATTGCAGCCATATTGTATATCATCCATTCTATCTTTCCTTTTATATATCTAATTGTGTATTTATCTATATATCTAATTATTTTCTTTCCATAACTTTCTCCAGAAAAAAGATACATAAAGTATATATCAATTTATATTTACCCATTACATGTATATGTCTGTACACATACATGTGTATGTATATTATCTCCAACTTATAAGACATCAATAAGCTCTAAATCTTATTTTACATTTTTTTAAAATCTAGACAAAGAAAACATCACATTTTACAGTTAAAGTTTATTGCATCTAGAGAAGGTACTCACACATCATGCCGACTATTGTACCTAACACAACTAGTGGATCAGGAACTCGAGATGGGGTCCAGCATGTACTAACAAACTGCTCAAGGGATTCCAATGTACATTGAAGTTCAATAACAGCTAATAATGAGGATGAATGCACTACATATTTTGAAGGTAATAGCAGCCATGAGAGTGCACACGTGCAAGAACACACACATACACACACGCACACACACACACAATGTATATATAGGTCCCAAATTCCATTTCTTCAAATGGAAAATCTGAGAAGTCCTGTTGCTCAAAAGTGTTTTCTTATTTTTAAAACAGGTGTAGTTATCTACAGATTCAATGCAATCCCCATCAAAATACCAGTGACATTCGTCAAAGAAATAGAAAAAATAATCCTAAAATTCATATCGAACAACAGAAGGCCCCAAATAGCCAAAGCAATCCTGAGCAAAAAGTAAAAAAGAAAACAAAGCCAGAGACATTGCACTACCTGACTTCAAACTGTACTACAAAGGTATAGTAACCAAAATAGCATGGTACTGGCATAAAAACAGAAACATGGACCAATGCAATGGAAAAGACAACCCAGAAATCAACACACATACAGCCAACAGATCCTCGACAAAGGCACCAAGAACATACATTGGGGAAAGGACAACCTCTTCAGTAAATAGTGCTGGGAAAACAGAAACTAGACCGATACATCTTGCCATATACCAAAATCAACTCAAAGTGGGTTAAAGACTTAAATATGAGACCTGAAACTATAAAACCCCAAGAAGAAAAGATATGGGAAACACTTTAGTATGTAGGACTGGGGAAAGACTTTAAATGGGGTTATATTAAAGTAAAAAGCTTCTTTACAGCAAAGGAAACAATCAATAGAGGGAAAAGACAACCCACATAATGGGAGAAAAAAAATTGCAAACTATACATCCAACAAGGGATTAATATCCAGAATTTACAAAGAACTTAACATTAAAGGACTAAGTAATCCAATTTAAAAATGAATAAATGGGCTGAATAGACATTTCTCAAGGCATACATACAAATGTTCAACAGGAAGATGAATAATGCTCAAAATCACTAAACATCAGGGAAATGCAAATTAAAACCACATTAAGATATCATCTCACCCCCATTAGACTGGCTATTATCAAAAGACAGAATAACAAATGCTGGTGAGGATGCAGAGAAAGGGGATTTCTTCTACACTGTTGGTGTGAGTAAATTAGTGCAGACATTAAGGAAAACAGTATGGAGTTTTCTCTAACAACTACAAATAGAACTACCTTTTTTTTTTTTTTTTTTTTTTTAATTTTATTTTGTCGATATACATTGTGGCTGATTATTGCTCCCCATCACCAAAACCTCCCTCCCTTCTCCCTCCCCCCCCCCAACAATGTCCTTTCTGTTTGCTTGTCGTATCAACTTCAAATAATTGTGGTTGTTATATCTTCCTCCCCCCCCCCCGGTTTGTGTGTGTGTGTGTGTCTGTGTGTGTGTGTGTGTGTGTGTGTCTCTGTGTGTGTGTGTGTGTGTGTGTGTGTGTGTGAATTTATATATTAATTTTTAGCTCCCACTAATAAGTGAGAACATGTGGTATTTCTCTTTCTGTGCCTGACTTGTTTCACTTAATATAATTCTCTCAAGGTCCATCCATGTTGTTGCAAATGGCAGTATTTCATTCGTTTTTATAGCTGAGTAGTATTCCATTGTGTAGATTTACCACATTTTCCGTATCCACTCATCCGATGATGGGCATTTGGGCTGGTTCCAACTCTTGGCTATTGTAAAGAGGGCTTCGATGAACATTGGGAAACAGGTATACCTTCGACTTGATGATTTCCATTCCTCTGGGTATATTCCCAACAGTGGGATAGCTGGGTCGTATGGGAGATCTATCTGCAATTGTTTGAGGAACCGCCATACCATTTACCATAGAGGCTGCACCATTTTGCAGTCCCACCAACAATGTATGAGAGTTCCTTTTTCTCCGCAGCCTCGCCAGCATTTATCGTTCATAGTCTTTTGGATTTTAGCCATCCTAAGTGGGGTTAGATGGTATCTCAATGTGGTTTTGATTTGCATTTCCCGGATGCTGAGTGCTGTTGAGCATTTTTTCATATGTCTGTTGGCCATTTGTATATCTTCCTTAGAGAAATGCCTACTTAGCTCTTTTGCCCATTTTTTAATTGGGTTGCTTGTTTTCTTCTTGTACAGTTGTTTGAGTTCCTTATATATTCTGGATATTAATCCTTTGTCAGATATATATTTTGCAAATATTTTCTCCCACTCTGTTGGTTGTCTTTTAACTCTGTTAATTGTTTCTTTTGCTGTGCAGAAGCTTTTTAGTTTGATATAATCCCATTTGTTTATTTTTCCTTTGGTTGCCCGTGCTTTTGGTGTCGTATTCATGAAGTCTGTGCCCAGTCCTATTTCCTGAAGTGTTTCTCCTATGTTTTCTTTAAGAAGTTTTATTGTTTCAGGGTGTATATTTAAATCCTTAATCCATTTTGAGTTGATTTTAGTATACGGCGAGAGGTATGGATCTAGTTTCATTCTCCTGCATATGGATATCCAGTTGTCCCAGCACCATTTGCTGAAGAGGAAGTCCCTTCCCCACTGAATAGGCTTGGTGCCTTTGTCAAAGATCAGCTGACAGTAAGTGTGTGGGTTGATTTCTGGATTCTCTATTCTATTCCATTGGTCAGTGTGTCTGTTTTTATTCCAGTACCATACTGTTTTGGTTATTATAGCTTTGTAGTATAGCTTAAAGTCAGGTAGTGTTATGCCTCCAGCTTTATTTTTTTTGCTCAGCATTGCTTTGGCTATGCGTGGTCTTTTATTGTTCCATATAAATGTCTGGATAGTTTTTTCCATTTCTGAGAAAAATGTCTTTGGAATTTTGATGGGGATTGCAGTGAATTTGTATATCACTTTGGGTAGTATGGACATTTTCACTATGTTGATTCTTCCAATCCAAGAGCATGGGATATCTTTCCATCTTCTTGTATCCTCTCTAATTTCTCTCAGCAGTGGTTTGTAGTTCTCATTATAGAGATTTTTCACCTCCTTGGTTAACTCAATTCCTAAGTATTTTATTTTTTTGGTGGCTATTGTAAATGGGCAGGCTTTCTTGATTTCTCGTTCTGCATGTTCACTATTGGAGAAAAGAAATGCTACTGATTTTTGTGTGTTGATTTTGTATCCTGCTACTGTGCTGAAATCATTTGTCAATTCCAGCAGTTTTTTTGTAGAGGTTTTAGGCTGTTCGATATATAGGATCATGTCATCTGCAAACAGGGACGATTTGACTTCATCTTTTCCAATCTGAATGCCCTTTATTTCCTTCTCTTCTCTGATTGCTCTGGCTAGTACTTCCAACACTATGTTGAATAGGAGTGGTGAGAGTGGGCATCCTTGTCTAGTTCCTGTTCTTAAAGGAAAAGCTTTCAGCTTTTCCCCATTCAGGATGATATTGGCTGTGGGTTTGGCATATATGGCTTTAATTATGTTGAGATACTTTCCCTCTATACCTAACTTATAGAGGGTCTTTGTCATGAATGAGTGCTGAACTTTATCAAATGCTTTTTCAGCATCTATAGAGATGATCATATGGTCCTTGTGTTTGAGTTTATTAATATGGTGTATCACATTTATTGATTTGCGTATGTTGAACCAACCTTGCATCCCTGGGATGAATCCCACTTGATCGTGATGAATAATTTTACGTATGTGTTGCTGTATTCTGTTTGCTAGTAATTTAGTGAGGATTTTTGCATCTATATTCATCAAGGATATTGGCCTGTAGTTTTCTTTTTTGGTTATATCTTTACCTGGTTTTGATATCAGGATGATGTTTGTTTCATAGAATGAGTTTGGGAGATCTGCGTCCGTTTCAATCTTTTGGAATAGTTTGTAAAGAATCGGTGTCAATTCCTCTTTGAATGTTTGGTAAAATTCTGCTGTGAATCCATCTGGTCCTGGGCTTTTCTTTGTTGGGAGCCTTCTGATAACAGCTTCAATCTCCTTTATTGTTATTGGTCTGTTCAAATTTTCTACGTCTTCACGGTTCAGTTTTGGGAGCTTGTGTGTGTCCAGAAATTTATCCATTTCCTCCAGATTTTCAAATTTGTTGGCGTATAGTTGTTTATAGTAGTCTCGAATGATTCCTTGTATTTCAGATGAATCAGTTGTAATATCGCCTTTTTCATTTCTAATTTTTGTTATTTGAGTCTTCTCTCTTCTTTTTTTTGTTAGCCATGCTAATGGTTTGTCAATTTTATTTATCTTTTCAAAAAACCAACTTTTTGATTCGTTGATCTTTTGAATTGTTTTTTGGTTTTCAATTTCATTCAGTTCTGCTCTGATCTTAATGATTTCTTTCCATCTGCTAACTTTAGGTTTGGATTGTTCTTGTTTTTCTAGTTCTTTAAGGTGAAGTGTTAGTTTGTTCAATTGCCATCTTTCTATTCTTCTGAAGTGAGCATTTAATGCAATAAATTTTCCCCTCAATACTGCTTTTGCAGTATCCCACAGGTTTTGGTATGATGTATCATTGTTTTCATTAGTTTCAATAAACTTTTTGATTTCCTGCTTGATTTCTTCTTGGACCCATATGTCATTAAGTAGAATGCTGTTTAATTTCCATGTGTTTGTATAGTTTCCAGAGGTTCGTTTGTTGTTAATTTCTAGTTTTAATCCATTGTGGTCTGAGAAGATACATGGGATAATTGCAATTTTTTTGAATTTATTGAGACTTGATTTGTGACCTAATATGTGATCTATCCTGGAGAATGATCCATGTGCTGATGAGAAAAATGAATATTCTGAGGTTGTTGGGTGGAATGTTCTGTAGATATCTGCCAATTCCAATTGGTCTAGAGTCTTGTTTAGATCTTGTGTTTCTCTACTGATTCTTTGCCTAGATGATCTGTCTAATATTGACAGTGGGGTGTTCAGTTCCCCTGCTATTATGGTATTAGTGTCTATTTCCTTCTTTAGGTCTAATAGAGTTTGTTTTATAAATCTGGCTGCTCCAACATTGGGTGCATACATATTTATGATTATTATGTCTTCTTGATGGATCAGTCCTTTTATCATTAAGTAGTGTCCCTCATTGTCTCTTTTTATGGTTTTTAGTTTAAAGTCTATCTTGTCAGATATAAGAATAGCTACTCCAGCTCGTTTTTCTTTTCTGTTTGCATGGTAAATCTTTTTCCATCCTTTCACTCTTAGTCTGTGTGAATCTTTATGGGTGAGGTGGGTCTCTTGTAGGCAGCATATAGTTGGGTCCTCCTTTTTGATCCAGTCAGCCAGTCTGTGTCTTTTAATTGGGGAATTTAAGCGTTTTACATTAAGAGTTGTTATTGAAAGGTGTTGATTTATTCCTAGCATTTTATTGGTTGTTTGGTTGTCTTAGGTGTCTTTTGTTCCTTGCTTTCTGATTTACTGTTTGTTTTCTGTGTTTGTTGGTTCCTTAGGTTGTAGACAGTGTTTTTGTTAGCTTGTTTTCTCTTCATGAATGCCATTTTTATTATACTAGCGGGTTTAGATTTTTCTTGGGTTTTTATGGCAGTGGTAGTTATTTTTCAGGAACCAAACCCAGTACTCCCTTGAGGATTTCTTGTAAGCGTGGTCTTGTGGTAATGAACTCCAGCAGTTTTTGTTTGTCTGAGAAATATACTATCTGCCCCTCATTTCGGAAGGATAGCCTTGCAGGGTAGAGTATTCTTGGCTGGCAATCTTTGTCTTTTAGTATTTTGAAAATATCATCCCATTCCTTTCTAGCTTTTAGGGTTTGTGATGAAAAGTCTGATGTTAACCTGATTGGGGCTCCCTTATAGGTGATTTGACGCTTCTCTCTTGCAGCTTTTAAGATTCTCTCTTTATCTCTGAGTTTTGCCAATTTGACTATGACATGTCTTGGAGAAGGTCTTTTTGGGTTGAATACATTTGGAGATCGTTGAGCTTCCTGGATCTGAAGATCTGTGATTTTTCCTATACCTGGGAAGTTTTCTGCCACTATTTTGTTGAATATGTTTTCAATGGAATCTCCATTTTCCTCCCCTTCTGGAATACCCATGACTCGGATATTTGATCGCTTATGGTTGTCTGATATCTCTCTCAGATTTTCTTCAATGTCCTTGATTCTTTTTTCTTTCTTTTTGTCTGCTTGTGTTATTTCAAACAGCCCATCTTCAAGTTCAGAGGTTCTCTCTTCAACTTCGACAAGCCTGCTGGTTAAACTCTCCGTTGTGTTTTTTATTTCGTTGAATAACTTCTTCAGTTCAGCAAGTTCTGCTACATTTTTTTTCAGGTCATTGATTTCCTTGTACATTTCCTCTTTCAGATCCTGTATACTTTTCCTCATTTCATCATGATGTCTAGCTGAGTTTTATTGTATCTCATTCAGTTTCCTTAGAATTGTCACTCAAAATTCCTTGTCAGTCATTTCAAGGGCTTCTTGTTCTATAGGATCTAGAGTTTGAGATTTATTAACTTTTGGTGGTGTACTTTCTTGATTTTTTGTATTTCTGGTATCTTTTTTTTGGTGTTTATTCATTGTGGCCGGGGGTTTCACAGTCCACCGTTTTGAGACTAATGACTAACTAGGGTGTTGCTGTGGTTGCCAATTTCGTATGGCTCCCTCCGTGACTGCTCAGTTGGCCTCTAGTGCCTTGTGTGTGTGGTTGCCTCGGGGTTTGGGCTTCTCCGGGGAGCCACCTTTCTGGTCAGCTTGGACTCTGCTGGGCTGGTGGATCACGTACCACAAGGTGTGTGATCTCTGTTGAGCTTTCACTTCCTGTGCAGGACTTCTCCCTGTTCCGTGTGCTCTGGCCCAGGCTGTTAGATCTTGCAATAGCGACCCCACCGGGTGTGTGGTTTTTGTCGAGTCTCCGCCTCCCTGGCCGCACGTCTCCCCACTCTGTGCGCACTGTGCTGGGCTGGGGCGCGTCTTCTGCACCCCTCGTCTATCAGCTGGGCCTTCAAGACCCTGCTCAGCACTGCCTCGCCCAGGAAGTCTACCAGGTTTCTGCTGGGCACAGACGACCGGTCTCTCTGGGTGCCTTTGTAGCACTATGTAGATCTTTCTCAGGTCTTGTTCACCTTTGTATCCCCCCAGTATAAACCGAGTCTAGCGCCCACCTGCAGCCTGGTCTCCAGCAGGTTCAAGCGGACCTGGGAACTCTCCTACCACACTATTCCCAACCAGAAATTCGTTAGACTTTTTTCCAAACTGGTGGCCGCAGAGATGGTATCTCCCTCCCAGTAACAGGGAGTTTACCTGGGGCCGGAGTCCAGGGTATGGTGGAGTGACAGTCAGCCCGCCCATACTTCCTTGCCCTCCCGACACTGGCCCAGGACGCCCTCCGCCACCAGCCCCGCCAGAGAACCACCGAGGGAGTGGGAGCGAAGGCCGGTCCGCAGGCTCCGGAAAGCCTGGCGCCAGGCCAGCAAGTGGGAGGGCTCAGTGATGGCCGAGCAGGGCGGAGCTGCCCGCACCTGGGAAAATGGAGGCAGCACCTGGCGGTGAGTGGCCTGGTGTGCAGGCGGGAGCCGCGTGGGCATCCACCCCCCGAACAGAGCTGTGCCAGGGGACACTCACAGTGCTGTGCCAGGTCAGGTGCTCGCTCTCTGTCTCTGGTTTGCCGCCTTTCCCAGTTCTCGGCCGCTGCCGCCTCAGGCTGTTCAGTCACGGCGCGGCTCAGGCGCTCCCAGGAATCTTCTTTAATGCCGGCCTGAAACCTCAAATCCTGAATAGGGCCGCTGGCTGCCTTCAGCGCGGCCCCGGCCTCCGGGATCCTGGCTGCATCCACAGCAGCCCTGGCGCCGTGTTCCCTGTTTCGAGACTCGCTTTTGCA
Organism: Cynocephalus volans; assembly: GCF_027409185.1. NCBI lineage: Eukaryota > Metazoa > Chordata > Mammalia > Dermoptera > Cynocephalidae > Cynocephalus > Cynocephalus volans. The sequence goes on from NC_084472.1 coordinate 61,531,222, forward strand.
GCTAAGAAACAGTTCTTTTCCTGCTCCACACTTCAAAGCTGTTGCCTGTAAATGAGGCAGCCTCTCCTGCCGGGGGCAAAGTGGCGGTCACCCCCCACGACCGGTCAGCAGCAGCAGACCTCCCTTAAGAGATGGCGAGAGGAAGGTCCACAAGTTTCCCGGCTGCCTGAGGCCCAGTGGCCGCCTTTTCCACCTCAGCTATTCTGCACCAGCCACCACAGCCACCGCCATCTTGAAAAGCCCAAATAGAACTACCTTAAGAACCAGCAATTCCACTACTGCATATATACCTGAAGGAATGAAAATCATTATGTTGAAGGAATACCTGCACTCCTATGTTTATTGCAGCTCTACTTACAGTAGCCAAGAGTTGGAACTAACCTACATGTCCATCGATGGACAACCAGATAAAGAAAATATGGTATATATACACAATGGAGTACTATTTGGCCATAAGAAAGAATTAAATTCTGTCATTTGCAGCAGCATGGATGAGCCTGAAGAAAATTATGTTAAGTGAAATAAGCCAGACACAGAAAGAAATACCACATGCCTTCACTCACAAGTGGGATCTAAAATCAAGCAAACACCAACCTCAGTAATACGTTGAACTTTCAGAAGAAGAGAACAGACTTACAGTCACAAGAGTTGGGCAAGGGAGGGGGGAGGGGGATAAGAAGTAATTGGGAAGGGACATAAAAAATAATTATGACATGTAATGATCAATATGCTAATAATATTGATTTGTTCATAAAATACTGCACACAAATACTGATAGTCAATTCTGTACCCAACAAATATGTATAAATAAAAATTTTTAAAAAGGGGAGAACAGAACTATGAATATTAGAGGTGGAAAGGGGGGAAAAAGAGGAAGGGAAGGGAAAAATTGGGTAATCAACACAAAGAATAATCACATTTTGTAATGATGAATATGGTAATCATCCTGATTTGATCATCACATATTGTGTGCAAGTACTAATAGTCAGCTCTGCACCCCACACATATGTATAATCAATGTTGAATACACCAATTATCCTGATTTAAGCATTGCATGTTGCACACATGTATTGATATTCAACTCTGTACCCCACATATACATACATCAACTATATTTCAGTAAAAAAATGTGCAAATTTGAAAATATTTAATAAGGATATATCAGTTGAATCAGATATTATCATTGCCATTTATTATGTTTTAAACTTACTATAAACTTATTACCTAAAATTAGGAAAATAACATATTGCATAAATCCTTAGTATTTAGAGTCATAAAGATAACAAAAAAATTAACTCATAAGTTCTGTCACAAAATGATCTTTGTAATACACACATCTTTCCTTAAAAGGGCCAAATCATCATTCAATAACACAACTTATAAAATTTTATTTATTCAAATACCCTCATCGACAATAGATACAGTTTAAGTAAAATTACTTATCAGGAGGTGTTGTATAATAGTTGCAGAAAAATAAAAGGATGTTACAAATAAAAAATAAAATAAAGTAAATAAAACAGATTTGGGGTGATATGATAGAATATGGTGGATATGGAGTCCCCAAAATCACTGAAGCAACCACTAAGCTAGCAAACTCTGAGAGAATTAACTTTTGGAACTCTGGAATCTAATTTAAAACAAACAAACAAACAAACAAACAAAAACACCTTGCAACAACCATAAGAGTACTCATTGAAGAAGGAGGCCAATAAATTTCAGTAAGAAAGTCCTGTGGCACTTTTGCGGACCTTTCCACCACCCCCATTCCCCAGCTCTGTAGTGGCCGTGATGCTTGGAGAGGGGAAACATGAACCTTGTTCTCCAAAAAATGTGGCTTCTCATTTTGACATTCCCAATGGTTCCCTGAGGCACCACCTGGCCAAGATTTGCCTTGATGTCACCCACCCCAGGATGTGGCAGCATCATAGACCAGTATCTACTGAAAGTGTTTAAAGATATGTAATGCCTATAGATACCTAGGGCAAATATTTGGCAAACATATATACAATAAGATGTTAACAACCAGAATACACTTTTAAAATCCTTCAACTCAAAAACAAGAAGTCGATCCAATTTTTAAAAAATCAATCAAATTTAAAATGTCTATTTAAGTACTTAAATAGACATTTCTCCAAAGACAATACGTGAATGCCTGATAGACACATGACAGATGCTAAACATCATTATAGTCCATGTAGGACTTTTCTTTAAAAAATAGACTTTATTTTTAAATAAAATTTTAGATTTACGCACACACAATAAAGATGTGTAATATAGAGAGTTACCAGGTACCTCACACCCAGTATCCCATTTTATTTACACCTTACATTAATATGGAACATTTGTTACAATTAACCAATATTTGTCCATATTTTACACAGATGTCCTTAGATTTTACCTAGTGCTCTTTTTTTATTCCAGCATCCTATCCAAGGTTCCTTATTACATTTAGTTGTCCTGTTTTCTTAGGCTGCTTTTGGCTCTGACAGTTTCTTAGACTTTTTCTGACCATTTAAAGGAGTGTTGGACAGTCAGGTATTTTGTAGGGGGATCCATCTGATGTTTTGTCTCATGATTAGACTGGGATTATGGGCTTTTGAGAGAAAGATCATAGAAGTAATGGGACATTTTAATCATATTTTACCCCTAATAAGAGTATGTACTCTCAATAGGATTTATCTGTGTTGATCTTAACTTTGACCACCAGACTAAAATAGTATTTGATGGGTTTCTCCACTGTAAAGTTAGTTTCTTCTTGGTCCCACCTTTTCAAGGTTTTTGTATGTTTGTTTTAGTTTTCCTTTTCCTCAGAGGAAGTCACTGTACACAACCCACACTTAAGAAGTGGGAGTTATGTGTAAGTTATTTTGAGTTCTGCTGCGTGGGAAATTTGTCTCTATTCCTTCATTTCTTTCTTTCTTTATTTATATGGTATAGACTCATGTATAGTGATTTTATACTTTGAGTTAAATTCAATACTAGTTTTTGCTTGGGGTTTTTGCTTAAATTGTTCCAGCTTTTTACACTGAGAGTTCCTTCAGTTGGCTTCTTTGACATAACCCATGAAATAGGTTGCTTGTTTTTCTGAAGATTTGGGGTTTTTTTATTTGTTTGCTTTTGTTTTGTTTTGAGCATGATCTTGCTTTCTGTGAGCACAGAATGCTCCAGGCTCGTTTTCTGTATTTCCTGTTCTAGTTCTAGAATCAGCCAATTCTCCACGGTGTTCTAGTTCCTTTTATTGGAGAATGGTGTTAGGAACCACGATCCCAGTGCTAGGTATGCTCATTGCTTCTGGGGTGTTGTTGCTTTTAGAACCTCTCAGCTGACAAGAGAGAAGTGGATGTCTGTGTACGTACAGATAAATAACTTCTTCTATATTTAATCATCTGTGCCTATATGAAGCTAAATATGAGTTCATGCTGATCTCTCTACCTAATTAATTACCACATGGATTATTGTAGTCTCCTTACCTTGCTTATGTGTTGTAAGAAATTTGACTTAAAGTGGGAATTTTTAACAAGAACCACAGACTTTTTTTTCAACTAGAACTAAAGATGTCTCCTACTCTATGTTGGGCTCCTCATCTGTTGAATCAACAGATAGAGAAAGGGGTTACTGTACTGAACCTAATCACAAAGGATAAATTGGGTTGATCCAACACAATGGGGAGCAAGTAGGATAATGTCAGAAAATTATGGAATTTTTCATGGGCCTCTTAGTATTTCCATGTACAATATGTTAACCAGTTTTTAAAAAGCAGATACCCAATCAATAAAACATCACTAATAATATGGTTCCTTTCAGAATGATGATTTTAAGTCAAAATCTCCAACTAGAAGAGGTTCTGTCAGAAGTAAGGCAAACATGAAATGAGTATTGGAAGAAAGTTCTGATAATTAACCTTAGCTATGGAGCCATTGTTTTTAACATCTAAATTTTATGTTAATTGTTTAGTTTCCCCCTTTCCCTGGAATATTTCATGAAGTGTGCTAGTGATTTGTTACATTGCATGTAGGTTCCAAGTTTGGGTTTCAGTGATTGGCATCAGTGGGTGAGGATAAAGTAACTGATGGAATTTTGCATCCTTGTGTTTAGTTTTAGATACACTTATTCTAATTTAAGTAAAGCATTGTGATAGTCTGTTTACCAGATTCATTTCACTCTTCTCTTTCTTGCTCTGTTCAAGGAAGATAACGTGTAGACTTTTCATACTCCAGATTCCCTTTGACCTCTGGTTGCTGGAGTAATTTAACTAATGGGAGACTCTGGCAAGAGGAACAAGAGTGAAAAACGAGATTGCAGTATTTGCCTCTTCTGTTTGCACCATGCTGTACTGTGGACTGACTGGGATTGTGTTCCTGTTGGGCCAGTGCTCTGTTGGACAGCTCCTCTGCCATATCTCTAACTCTTGCTGAGCTCCAGGAACACCATTCTCTTCCTTTGCTCCTTTAGTTCCAGGGATGATAACTGCTTTTCTCTGTTACTAGGCTCCAGCTTTTTCACTGTCTCTTGTTATTTTCCTCTAACCCTGTACATAAGTGTGTAAGCAGTTCACTTAGCTAAATATATTTAAGCATGCTCTCTCCTTTCTGCCAATATTAACAGTGCACACACACACACACACACAAAACAGACCCAACATTCAGTTTTTATTGTTTTAAATAGTAATAATTTAACATTGTTTTTAAAATTTTCTTTTCAAAATATGTGACATACATTGTGTATATTCCTCTGGGCAAATATAAAGAGAGGTAATGCACAATACCTGTTTATTAAACAAATAATTATTGTACTCCTGTTGTAAACATTTGGTGGAACAATTCAATGGGTAAGCAATCACTAGAAAGTTAAAATAGGTAGGCATCTCATTAGCATCATATTTTGTTTTTTCCTTTTACTTGTTTTATTTTTATAAGGTCAGGGCTGGAGTTTGTTTTGAGTAATTTTGCTAATAGTTAGAAAATAATCCAGTTTTTATAATATGCAAAGTCTTTGCTAATCTATAAATCCATGCTCCTCAATAGCTACTTCAATAATGATTTCTGAACACTTAAAAACAGTAGTAAATTCTCAAACCTTTATGGAATGATGAACACATAATTTTTAGAAGTTACAGAAAGAATAAATAACTTGCATAGTAACATCTTGAAAACAGCTAACTATGACATTTCCCTGTAAGATTCTTACACTTCTGAATAAACCTCTACCCCTTTCCATCCAACTAGGAGTGACCTTTCTTAAGAGAACCTGTGACAAATGTTTAATTATTTTAAAATTCTGATGACATACAATTTAGACCTTTCAATTTTTTCTTTTCTTTGAAAGTTCTGCATTTGTGGTAATATAAATATGACCTTCTGAACAGATATGATAGCTCACATTTTTCATCAGATATATAGTCAGTCCTTTTATTCTTTTGTTGCATGCATTTTTGCAGATTCTAAACAATGTTTTTCTTAAAGGTAACTAAGCAGACAAGATAGAAAAAGAGTGCTAGAGAAAGTAAATATAAATAAATGATTGGTGAAAAGAAAGAATGAAGTGGCACTTTATCAATGTTTAGTAAGCTTAATTTTTTGGCAGACAATGATTTTAGTAAAGTATGTCCATGCTGAAAAATAAATGTGAGAGAATTTTTTTTTAAGGCATAAATTCTAGTGAGTACTTTTAAGAAGCATTTATTTGTTTAAAATACAAAAGTACATAAAAAATGAAATCATAGATAGTAGAAAAATAATATCAATAATTACTGAAAATATCCCTAGAGGATGGTTCATTAATTGGAATTAAATTCATTTAAATGGTAGTATGGATTACTTATTGACTGGAATTGGTTGAACATTTAAATTAATACAAATGGTTTTAAAACACATCAACAGGATTTTGTTGCTTTTTCTTCCTCCTTTATCATTTCCTCCTCCTTAAAGAAGTTTCTTCACTCAGTTGGATACTAGCTTCTTCTGGCTTTTCTCCTACATCACTGGCCTTTCTTTCTCAGAATTCTGGTCTCTTTCTCATCTCAACTATTTTTTAAATACTAAAGTGCTATAGGGCATTGTCTTCAGACTTATTTTCTATCTCTGCTCTGTCCTCAAGTGATCTTTTATAGTCTCATAGCTCTAAGTGCTTTCTATAGTCTGAGAGCTTCTAAATATTTATCTCCAGTCCAGTCTTATTCCCCAAATTCATATGTCTGGGTGACCTGCCCACTTGATTAAGTAATAGGCATCTTAAACTAAATACACTCAAAATTAAATCTTAATCTGCACCATTGCCCCTGGAGGCAGGGAGGACTCAACAAAAATAACAAAAACATCTCTATTCTCTTCCCACAGCTTTCTTCATCTCGCTCAGCGGCATCTCCATTTTTCCAGTTGTTCAGCACAAAAGCATTAAAATCATTCTTAGCTTCTGCCTCTTACCCAACACAGCTAATCTATCAGAAACTCCTCTTTTAATAATGAATCCAAAATCTTACCACTTCTTATCACTTCAGCTGCTATCAATCTCGTTCAAGTCACTGCCATTTCTCTCTGTATTTTTTGAAATACTCTCCTTTTAAAATCATCTCTCTGCTCCTACCCTTGTTCCTTGATTTATTTTCAAAAAGCAGTCAGAGTTATCCAGTTAAAATTTAGTTCAGATCATGTCAGCCTTGTGGTAGGATCGCCCTGTATTCCAGAGTAAAACTGAAAAACTTTCTATAATCTTAAAAGATCCTTCTTTTCCTGCGGGCTTGAAATGATACACCACCCAACCTCCAGGTTCAGTGAGACTTGATGTATGATCTGTCTGCCCCCAAACATTCTTTCCAAAGATAGAGTCTTATGCCCTTAGTCTCCTTAGTTTTTTGTTCAAATATTGCCCTTTTCAGTAAAGTAGTCATATAATTCATTAAAAAAATACTTTAAATGAAAGTCCTTCTATTCATGACTCACTATTCGTTTTCACTGCTTTCTTTTATCCATAGCATGAGTTTCAATCTAGTGTACAATTTATTTTAATTATTTATTTGTTTATCTTTTTGTTTCCCTAGAATACAATGTCTATTAGGGTGGACACTTTTAAGTGCTTTGTTCTGTAGTGATACTCCAGCAGCTCATAGAGTTTTTTGCACAAAATATGTGACTAGTTGAATGAAAAATATTTATTGGTTAATTTTTTAAATATTCAAATTAATTGAATTTGATATTTCATAAAAAAGTGTATTTCACACATAAGAACTTTTGTAATTTAATCTGCACTGTTCTGTAGAAATGAACAGATGCCATCTGACCAGGACAATAAAGGAATCCAGATTCCACCCATAGCTTCAGACAAAAGACACCTGAGCCTGATTGTTATGGGGTAGCTACTCACTAAGTTGTCCATAAAGTCTAGTGATAGGTGGCTGAAATATTTGTTGTGTCTCTGCTAAGCCAGTAAGATACTGACCTTCCATCCTCCGGAGCAACATTTCTTGGACGTTTCACTGCCAGAGAAATACCACAACCTAAATATGACTGCACTATTCTGCCTTTGAGATTCCCACATCCCAGACTGTTGAGATTTAGGTTGGAGATATAGAGTGAGGGGAAAAAAGCTAAGGGGTGTGTGTGTGTGTGTGTGTGTGTGTGTGTGTGTGTGTGTGTGTGTGTGTGTGTGTGTGTGTGTGTGTGTGTGTGTGATTGTTTTAGGGTCAGGACCAATACATTTTTCTGAGGAGTCTTCAGGTAAAGAACAACCTGGGCACCATGAAAAACCTCCCAAAACAAAACCCCAAAATCTCAAAACCAAAAACATATTTTTTAGAGGTTGTTTTAATACTGGCTTATACACTTTAACTAAATATTATTTAGCCAAGTTGCTTAACAGAGCAGTATGAATAAATACATCTTTACTTCTCAAGTAATGTAAAGGGGTGCTCATTAAATAAATATCGATGCTATAATTTTACCTATATATTGATTTCATTATTTTGGCAAAAACTGGCCAACTTTACAAATGCCTTGGTCTAAGACAGCTCATGTGAAATTTTTCTCTCTTCAGTAATGGCCACCACCAAGAATTTATTTAAAAGTTGCTCTGTACAATGAGCTGTGTGCAGTGTCTCTGACACAAAATTGGTGTTCAATAAAGTATGTTGAATGGATGAGAATGTCAATGAATAAATGAGTAATTAGAAATAGAAAAATATTAACTTTCAATGAAAGAAAAGAAAAAAAAAATGCTTTGGCTTCTGCGCTCTTCCATGTCCTCATTCATAAGGAAAAACACTGGGTGAAATTAATGACTTTTACTTACTATTCATTATGAATATTCCATTTACAGAGCTGTACTGACAACTCCCATCTTATGATTATGTTGTGGGGAGGCAGAATTGTTCCCTCAATTAATAACAAATGCATCAGGACCCTTATCCAGTACACTATTTGAAATGATTAAATTCAGGGAATGTTTGCTTAATCTATTTTCCTTTTCCATACACTATGTTCTTTGCCTAAGGCAAACGCATCTAATAATTTTCAATTGAACAAAACCATAACTCATGATCCTATAAATTATTAAGAAACCCTGCTGTGCATCTGATTCATCATTCATCTTACCACAATGGCAGAAAGCCTACTGAATTCTCTAACAGCTTCTTGTCAAGATAAATAATTCCATTTAAATATAGGAAAACAGTCACATGTGTTTATGTGTGTGTGTGTGTGTTTACAAAATTATCTTTAAGGCTAAAATGTTCCAATAAAACATTATAGCAATGATATTCTTGCTTAAAAATTGATTTATCATCTAGTTAAATCATTTGAATGTGTTCTTTAACCCTGACAGTTCTCCAGAGGTAGCCATTACATTCTCCCTGAGATTTGGTTTTTAAAAAATTAAGCTATAGAGTGTAGAATATTAAATATTGCTTTTCATTTCTTCCTCATCATATTCATTATATGCTAATATTTTTAACTGATCCCTAAAAATCCACAAAGAGAACAGTGTTAAAAAGAGTATGTGACAGAGTAAGAGTGGAGTAAATTTGGAAGGGTATCGAGATGTTTAAATACTTCAAAACAGGTAGGGCCGAGCCCGTGGCGCACTCGGGAGAGTGCGGCGCTGGGAGCGCAGCGACGCTCCGGCCACGGGTTCGGATCCTATATAGGAATGGCCGGTGCACTCACTGGCTGAGTGCCGGTCGCGAAAAAGACAAAAAAAAAAAAAAAAAAAGAATAAAACAGGTAGATGCCTGGAGGACTGTCAGTTGTATGCAATAAGCTACACCTTTGACCTGCCACTTGGTAGCCAGCCATGCAAACATATACTGATGCACATTATTAAAGCACAGAAATTATGCTTAACATCAGAATTGTTGAATGTGATATCTGAGAATATAGTTCATCATAGTAACCAGTTGAAAAATAAACGTGATTTCCATATACTGATATTACCCATCAGTTATCACATAAAAAGTGTCATTTTAGTGATAAAAATGGAATATTTGACAGTAACAGAAAATATAATCTGCCTCCTCAGTTAGCTCGAGTACTTTAAACCTGGCATGGGTACAGAACACATAACTCACCAAATCTTAGAATAGTGTGCATTTTTATAATTAATTTTTTTCTATTTAGAATTAAACTGTTGATACAGCAGCTGTAATCACAATTTTGAAGAAAGAGCAAGAAAGGCATCCGCATCTCTACAATTCTTCAGCATCTTGTTCCATTTTGTATATCACTGTCTCTTCAATGTTGATCACAAAAACTAAAGTGACATTTTATTTCTTTCAAAAGTATATAAGAGCTTCACTTGAAAAATTAAAATTATTGTTTCAAATTGTTACAAGTTTTATTTTAATTTCTCTGTTACTTCTCTTAAGGACTGTCAAGAACAAATTCCTATGTTTCTTTTTTGTTGAAAAGAAGATTCGTAAGAAATTTTTAAAACTGCAATTTGAATCAATTGTTCAATCTCATTCCCTTTATTTTTAATGGTACAGTTGAGCCAGATGTCTTTTTGTGGGTCACAGGAGCAAAACGAAAAGAGAGCAATAATTGTATGTTCATGCCTGAGAGTTTCCTGAACCCAATTTCTTAATCAAAGGCAACTTGCACCTGCAGTTACACAACAGCGGGAATAACAAGATGCTGTGGGGATACTGGGCTGTGTCTAGAAAACTTCAGAGGCTTGCCCTTCCAGGCTGCCCTCCTACCCTTTTGAAGTTTGACTCCCTCGCTTCATATATAAATACTTGAATAAGACCTTCAGAATAAAATAGAAATAGAAATAAAACACCCCCCAAATACAAAATTTACCCAGTGCCCTAACAATCTCTGGATTTCCTACCAAAACAAATGATGAAACCTCATATCTGGGATGTTTGCAAAAAACAAGGAACATTTTTTGGTATTCTCATGAACAGACATGACCATGAAATACTTAAAAGGTCACCGTTCATTTAGCTGCTGGAGACAGATAATCCATAGGCTTCACTGCAAATAACAACTGAAGGGCCTGATTCTGCAAATGTGGAGAAGTCTTCAAGTAATATTCAACCCCCAAATGGATCCTTTTTTTGCTTTTAAAGACATCAGGTTTTATAACTACCTCATCACACCACAAAATATGGTCAAATATAATTTGTAAGAGAAACTTTCGAAGATTTTGGCACTGAGGTCTGTTTAAACTGGAAAAAGTTTGCACTTCAGCATCCTTTTATCATTTCAGTCTTTGCAATAGGAAATAGGGAGATAATTATTTCAAATGATGTATTCCCTGTTTTAATTATTGTATTTTGAGAAAATATAAATATAAATATAACGAGCAGGGAGTAAATATCCTATCTGAATCAGGGAAGCAACCAGTCCTGTGTGTCTTGGTATAGAGAAATATGATTGAGAAATCATGTACTATAGAAATACATCAGTTGTTTATAAGGAACTGAGGTAGCGACTTTTCTCTTCACTCATGTCTAGTGTTAATCATTGTCCCAGTGAGAAATATCCTGGGGGGGGGGGGAATTGGATAATTTGTACTGGAGGTAATTCTTGAAATCATGGTTTCATTCCATAGTTTCTATTAATTATCCTCGACTAAAACTCTTGTTGTATCAAGAAGTTGTGATTTCTAGGATTGCTTCTAACTATTGTTAACAAATACTCAAACAGGAAGACTGAAGCAACTGCTCAGGAAAAATCCTCACCCACAAATTGAATATAAAATAAAATCTTTTTAAAATTGGTCCAAACTGCACTGTTTGCTATTTAGATGTTACCCTGCCTTCATTAGGCAGGTGTCTGAATATACAATTATTGAGCTAATAATTTTAGAATTCCTTGAAGATGTTCTGTTCATCAAAAAAAGAGGAAAAAAATTATTTGGCCACTGGTTCCTCATTTATCATGAAGAGTTATAGCAATGAAAACAGATCAATTGTCCCAAACAGAACATGTATTTCTTATCATTGAAGCATGAAGAAAGAAAATGTATTGGTTCATATAGATAAATATTTGGGTAACCATCATGAACATTCTTGGTTCATCTAAGGAAACCAACCCAGCTAGTATAGGAGAAGTCATCAGTTTATCTCCCCAGTCACCAAATCACACATGTTAGTCATCTATTGATTCACTAAAAAACACTCCAAACTTGATGGCATAGAATAACAATCATTTATTCTCACTCACATATATGCATGTCTGGTTGTGGTTGGCACATGTAGAGTGGACTAGACTCATCTGCTTCAGGCTGCAGGTCTGGCTGAACTGACTCCCCACTGCACGTTGGGTCATATTGGATCAGAAACGTTCTACAAGATTTTATCGTGGAATCCAAGCTAAGGGGGAAGAAGCTACCTGCAGAAAGTTTTCCTTGTGGTGATAGAAGCAGCTCATGAAGGCAAATGGAAACACACAATCCCTCTGAAGGCTGAGGCTGAGAAATGGCACACTGCCACTTCCCACCATATTCCATTCTTCAATGCAAGTTCTTGTCCTGACCCAGTATTACAGGGGTAAATATAGTAGATTAAGGGTAGGAGCATCAGGAAACATTTGTCCAACATGGCTTCAGAGTTGCTATGGATCACTGACTCTAGGTAAATGGAGGGTATGACTGCAAAGACACATGGTAAATGGCCAGGTGACAGGGAGACATAATGAACTGGAGCTAATGATCTCTTTCAAAATGAATATCCTCATCTCCATCACATTCCCCCCCCACCCAAAATTTCTAAACCAATCATGGCATTACACTCTAAATCTAGGAACTTGCAACACACCTCCATATATAAGGTTCCATTTAATCTGGAGAGTTATATCATAAACAAAAGTAATCTGCAGTCCACAAAATATGTATGCAATAAGATATTAAAGACAAATATAATTCCCATCAAAACGTGAAAAATAAGAGGTGCATAGCAGTTACCGATCCATAGCAACTCTGAAACCACACTAGCCAAGTGTTTCCTGATCCCCTTAAAATCACAGATCCCCTGAGAAATCACAGATCTGCTACATGTTCTTCCTTCCAAATTATTTTATGAGGCAATTTTAACAAATATGTCACCACAACAAAGCATGTGTTGCCCTTTTTTAGCCTCCTATAATGATTTTTTTAATGATTCCAATCTACTGTATCATTTGTGTTGCCACACATTATGCACCTCCAAATCATCCACTACATATTTAAGTACTTTGTTACAGAAGCACTTAATTTTTAGGGGCTAATTTCTGTCTCATCTAGTTATAGCTGCATAATAATCCTTCCTAAAATGCAGTGGTGTAAAGCAATCCTACTTATTCTTATTCATGAATATGTTTTTGCTTGACCTATCCTGAACTTGGCGGGGTGGCTCCACATAAAGCTGAAGATCTGGTTGGAAATGGTTCAACACTGTGTGCTGAGTTTAGGTTTTCTATTTCTACATCTATGCTGGGGCTAGCCTGAGAAGCTGGCCGCTACCTGGGGGAAGGTTTTCTCCTTATGATGGCAGAAGCCGAAGAGATAAGACAGAAAAATACATTGAAAAAGATTACAATGATCACAATATCTCCACTCTCATCAAAATATGTAATCTATATCTCCACTCTTGAATTTGAGTTGGCCATGCAATAACTTACACAGAGTGACTTGCAAAGATTGATAGAAAATTACCAACTATGATGTGCACACAGGACTTAAAAGTCTCTAGACACTAGTTACTGCTCTGTCCAACCTCAGAAACTTAAGAATAAGACCAGACTAGGATTCTAGACACTGAGAGATTATAAAAAACAGATAATAAGCTGGCACAGTTGACGCATCCAGCCTGCCAAACTCCAGACAGCAGCTTAAAACCAACACGCTCACTCATCTTAGAGACATGAGCAAATAAGCTGACCGAACCAGAGCAATCACAGATTATTTATCTAAATAAATCTTAATGCAACATTGCTCTTGTAAAGGAAATTTTGGAATAACTTGTACAAAGAAAAAAAAAAGGAATCTGATACTGAAATCCAAGGATACTTTAATCCAAGAATTGGCAGATAATATGAATCTTTCCATGAACTTTTTGAAGTATCCTTGTAGATACTTAGAAATGCGGTACTAGTTTTACAAAACTTAAAACATATGGCAATTTGGAATTGAGTGAATGTGAGAGAATGAAAAGCCACCAAGGACACTGTTGGAAAGGCTAAAGAAATAGTGCAGAAACAACATTGACGGTTGGAAAAAATGACAACTTACTTATGTGATTATGAAACAATTTAAATAACTGTAACCCTCAGTAACTTGAAGGATGGAAAATGTACCTAATAAACATGATTTTTTGAAAGAGATCTTCAGGCAGAATATTGAAAGTGTCAGTTGGATGTTTCTAGCTGAACATGATAAAGAAATTCAGGAGAGAGATGAGCTATGGCAGAAACTGTTAAGATTGCAAGAATAATTTAAAGGGCTATAGAGCAGCCATAAAGTATTGGGTTGGAAAATAAACTCTAAGCCTTATTCTCTGAGCCAGCAAAAGATTCTTGAAGTAAAAAGTAGACTTGAATCCACAGTAAATATCAAAGATGTGGCTATAGAGCCTTGTATTAATACCCTCTAAAAATGTGATGCAATGCCTACTAGACTTTCTCAATTAGAATAAGAGGTTTCACAAAACTTAAAACATGCAAAGTAGAGAGAGATCTCAGAAGAAAATATAAGTATGTTTGTCCTCCCACCCTCACCCACAATGGAATGGAATCAAAACTGTTACATAATATCCCCACAAAAACTTCTAAGGGAAATGTGGTGGTTTAAACTTTAAAGAATAGAGACAGTTCAAATTTCAATATGTCCTCAGTGTTGCCAACTTTCTACAGGCAAAAAGTTCAAGAAAGTTATTGGGCTACAATTTCTTTTTAAAAAAGTCATACATAGGAAGCAGAGTAAAAATTCCCCATGGTGGAGTCAAGAGAAAGAGAACAATGGGTTAGGGATCTATTCCCACAGCTTAAAACAAGGTGGCAATGAAGCAACGTGCACTACTGCATAAGTAGGGAGACCTAACACCATGTATCCAGTTGCATTTCACAAATTTTATGGACCCATGACTGCCATGATCTTCTCATTCTTTGTCTCCCCAAATATGAGGATTTATTATAGTTATTCACAAATTGTCTCACCGTTGTATTTAAGAGTGTGAAAAAATTATGTGTTCCTTAGTTCATATGTCTGCACGTCAAGAGGTGCCACACCTGAGAAACTGTACTCAAAGACTCTCGCTTTCATTCAGACATAATAACAGATGATGCAATAAAATCATGATCCAGAATTTAAATGTCATAATTGGATGACAATTTGGGAAGTGTTAGAATGAAGTGATCATATTTTGCAAAGGACAGGAATGTGACAACTATACAACAGAGCAATGACTTGGGTACGTTACAAAATTAACTCTAAATGTTTTCCCTCCCATCAGTAAGTGGGTCTGTTTTTTGACCCTTAAATCTAGGTTGGCTGTGTGCCTTTACTTGGCTAGTAGGACAATATTATCTTCGTAGAAGACTAGAAGACGTATCCAAAAATTCTATTCATGTTTGCCCTGTGGTCACTCAACTAATGTTAGGTTAAAAAAAAAAAAAAAAAAGACAAAAGGGCAACTTCCACTTTTTTATCCATTGTGAAGTCTCTGGCAGTTTGTGGACAGAACGTCCAGGTAAAAGCTGAAAGTATAGTTTCACTGATCCATAGTACAGTGTTTCAATTATAATACTAATAGTAATTGTCATTACCCAACATCTGTTTAAAGGCAACTAAGTTTAAAATTATAAGTTAACAATAAATCATCCCAAATCATTGAAAATGCTCTGCTGATAAGAAAATAAGTATGGATATAATAGGCACTTAATAAGTACCTCATACATAGAGAGCATTTCTTTATAACTGCTACACATGCAAAAGAACTAAAATACTTCTTGTGATTAAAAGAATCCATTTAGAATGTTTAAACATGTTGATAAACAACAAAAACAAATTTCTTCAATATACTTAACACAACTTAGTTCCTTCACCTCAGTTCAATAATTCATTTTGAATGAGCCCATAAACCATTCCGAATTACCCTAGAGAAAAGCTAAACATTAAATTAGTTTCAAAAGCAACTCAGAATAAGGCTTTCAAAACTAAATGTACATGCATACATCTTTATAACTCCAACATATTACAAAATTCTTAACTCATACTAGGTGTTTAAGAGAGGTTCGTTGACTGGTATTTGTTGGATAAAGTTTAGCATGACTTACCTCACTGTGAAGATTGCTTTTCTGATAACCCTAGAAAATAGTGGTGGATTGGATGATTGTCAATGTTTCATTCCTCCCTCTGATGTGTACCTGTATTATTTGACATTGACTTTGTATCTCCTTCCATTACAGATGGAATATTTTCCCTCATCCCATTGTTGTTTGGCTGTCAGAGGACTGTCTCATACCAAGAGAATGAGGCAAAAAATAACAATGTGCCAACTATCAATGAAAGTTTTTAAAAATATTACATGTCTTTGCTAACTCTTTAGTATCTTGTAGATGTGTAGGGGCTTCTGGTCCCAGATCCAAAAGATACATGCAGCAGACCTTAGCCAAACCCAAGCATGTAGCCTAAAGTTGAGCCACCCTATTTGCTCTCAGCAGTCAATCAATCGATCATTCAGTCTATAAAATGCTAGTTATAGACAGCCAATGATATTTTGTGCTGCTTGCTATATAACATTACTACAAACATAGCTGATATTCCCATCAGTATTCTGAATTCTGTTGAGTTATGAATACAGATATATTCATGGTTTTTAAAAAGAATGACAACAATGATCTTTTCTTCCTTCCCTCATTCCTTCATTGGGAATTCCCTCCCTCTCTTTCTTCCAAACTTTCTTCCTTCCTTCCTTTACTACATTAAACCTTAAAAGAATATGTAGTTAACAGAATACATAATATCTAGGCTGTATTGTTGTGAGATTCAAATTTCCTCATTGAAGCATCCCTTGTTACTAAAGTAATAAAAGTAAACAGTAGCTTCTGCAACTGTTAAAGTTTATACTTACAGTATATCATTTTCACATATCTCAACTATTAAATGTTTTCATTCCTTTTGCTTATCCTTCCCAAATTGCAAGATACTTTTGTCTGTCCTTTATCAAATGGATGGACCAATTTACACCATGTGAGACTGATGCACACTGTGAAGTGAAGAAAAGTGACATTGCAGCTGTTTCATCTTGGATATTTTTCACAGCCACCAAGAGAAGACAGGAAGACATTCTTCCCAGATCTTGTACCTAAATATATGTGATGGACTTTATGTATACTGTTTTAGCAGACACACTGGTAACAGGAGAATTCAAATGTGAGTGGAAACATAAGGACCTGAAATGGAATATAGACACATCTAAACTCTAAAAAGATGACATCTTTCCTGGATTAATTTTACTTTCTTCTTTTCCTCCTGATTCTTTGTGCCTGAAGCCATAATATCAATAAATGGGAAGTAAACTTAAAGCAAGTAAACTCTTAATTGTTCCTGCAACACAAAAAACTTCAATGGACATTTATGTGGAAGGAGGAAAGTGCATCCATTTAGAGAGAAGAGCCCCTGTGGAACAGCCACGGTGAACCTACAGCACAAGACTAGAGCGCACTGTGCACCAAGAGAGACATGGAAAGTTTGCTTCCTTTGTTGCTTTCATTTATTTTTTTAACCATTGCTTGAGTCCAGTTTTTAGTACACATAAGAAAAGGGGTAATGTATGGATAGAAAGTGTGGATCTTATTACCTAGATAAATGTACCAAGATATTTTTTCTACCAAGAATAAAATAAGGCCAGACAAGATACTCTCATAAATAAGGAGCATATATTTAAACATTAACATAATGTTTCTCAAAATGAGTCATATTATTCAATAAATAATTGAATGTCTATCATTATATGTCTCAAATGATGACCCAAGTATTTCTCCATATCACCATAAAATTCAGGATGGTGATTTAAAATTTCATAGGAAATAAGAAAGTGAAATGTGCTTTGCAGATGGCCTCATGTTACCACCATAAAAATCTGATACAGAAACATGTTAATTATGATGCCAGGAATCAGGGACCAAAGGAAATGGGTAATATTCAGGAGAATAATATCAAAGCCCTTAGATATTAACAAGACATGGTGAAAAGTCTGTAACTATAGGTTTAGTTCAGTGCTTCTAGATCTCAAAAACAACCCCATTCCCGAAAGAATTAGGAAGATTTAATTGTGTGTTTTATTAGATTTGGTTTTTTATTGTTGCATACCCAAAAAAACATTTTGCCTATGGCTTCAGTGTACTTGCCAAAATATTCTGGAATATTTAAAGTCAGTCTTCAAATATGTCTCCCTCAAACACATTCAGCTTTGTTTTAATAAGGATTTAGTCCTCATGGTGCTTTTATATTCCATATGAAATATAAAGTTTCCCCCATGTTACCAAATTAATATAAATGGACCAGAGATCAGCAAATGTAAAGAATTAAAAAATCCATTGCATAACAGATACTTGTATTTCCAATTTAAATGGGCATTTTATACTCTGATGAATCCACTTTTGTTTCTGTGCATATGCATTTATAATTTTCTTTCATCTGTGTCCTTGTATTACATTGCATTTTAATACACTTTCTTTCTATTTCATATAAAACACCCAAATTTTCCATATTATGACATAAGTAGGTGGTAAGGCAGTATTACTAGCTGGAAGCAAACTATTTGGAAGTGCTAATAGGTTCAAATAAAGTGTCATCTACTGAAACAATAGAGAACACTAAAAGCAAAGGTTCAAGCAAAATCAGAAACTATGCAAGAATGTCTAGCTTTTTGAAGGAAGTAGAGAATCAATAAAATAGCCACACAATAGGCAGATTAAAAAGAGCATAAAAATTAGAAGTCCAGTGCCAAAGAGTTGAGACCAAGAATATGTAAATCAGAACTAAAGGGGAGAAATAAATTACTGTAAAAAAAAAATTTATTTTGGTTTTAAGATTTTTTCATGAAATTACTGGGGCCCGGTGGATTGGCTTGACTTAAAGAACCAGCAGATGTTCACGCAGTTGTCTTGTGTGTAAACTTTATCTTACTCATCATTGTATTCCCCACAGTGTGAGAGCAAAATGTTTTCCAAATAAAAGCTACATAATAACTTTTGTTGAATGGATGTATATGAAGATGATAAGACAGTGTTTGCTGACCCAGATTACTGTAAGAAGCCTTCTTGTCACAGAACACATTTGAATGATTTTGTTGCTTTGGCAAGTTTTCACGGAATATCCAACGTATTCTAGGTCCTACAGGCTGCTTTCTGATTCTTTCAGTGAGCAGTTTTTCACAAAATTGTCCTAAGAATTTTTCCTTTTGTCCACAGATTTCATTCTTTTATCAGCATCAAATCACCTCAGTGCTATCTTTGGGGGGCTTATAATTTTCACTTTTTATTTTTCCATGAGCATATATTTTTTCATGCCTCTGAAACAAAAAAAAAAAATACAATGCTGAAAATTAATGGCCATTTTAACCCTTTATTTGTTATCAAATAAAAGACAAAAATGTCCCTTTAATGCTGCCACGACAATGTTTTTCTATCTTTGTTTTCTAAGACTCCTTTGCCTGCAGCCAACACACTGCTAAAGTAATCATTCAAAGTAAATATCTGTCTCTACGAACAAATATGTGAGCCATTAGTTAAAATGGATTAAGTGACAAGACAATACCCATGTTACTTCTAACTGATGCTTTCTGAATAGGTATTGAAAGCATTTTGATATTAAAAAGCCATACTAGGGCCGGCCCCGTGGCTCACTCGGGAGAGTCCAGCACTGCTAGCGCTGAGGCTGTGAGTTCGGATCCTATATAGGGATGGCTGGTGTGCTCACTGGCTGAGCGTGGTGCAGACCACACCATGCTGAGGGTTGCAATCCCCTTACCAGTCAAAACAAACAAACAAACAAAAAAGCCATACTAAATACATAAGCACCATGTAATGAATAGTCTTTAACTTCTGTAGTACCATCTCCTTTAAGTTACTATTTAAAAGTGAATGAAATAAGCTCATCAACCATTTGTTTGAAATGCTGTACTGACCAGTACTTTGAGTAAATTTAAATTATCACATATAAAACATCTTATTGTTTAGATCATCCCAGCTGATGTATTCAGCCACACTTCAAAAATTTTCATAGATTATTTTCATGGGTTTTTATAAGGATTTAGCCATTTTTTTGAAAAATAGAAAGAAATGCATATTCTCTTCTTTCTAAAATATCATATTAGAATTTGAGATCAATATATATTATTTATTTTACTTTGATTAGCCTATTTAAAACAATGTTAGGTTGAGTTTCACAAAGCTTTTATACCACTATTGGTTTCTTCTATTTTATATGCAATGCTCAGTGTACTAAGACATATACTGTGAATGATGAGGCATATCATATAAATATATAATATTTATACATTTTAAATCTTTCTTTAAAACAAGAGAGATGATCATCTTCAAACCATATTAGTCTCATTTATCTCCATGACGCCATTAATGTTGTAAAATGTTGCAGCAACATTACTGACTCCTGAAGGCTTGCATCAGCCCTTAGCTACTTGCAGCATTATTAGATTGTCAACATAATTCAGACATCTCATATAGAAAGAGTCAGCCCACTGGCTCCAATGCTTTGTAAATGTATTTGCTTGATGTAGTAGCTCTGAACACATTGAGGACTTTCCTGTTTCGATGCATATAGCACGTACGGAATTATCTCAATTGCTACTTGAGAAACGCACTTAAGAATTAAACCTTTGTTGCTTGGTGTGACATACTTTGGTGTATCTCAATTCCTAGTCACCAATAAGCATATGAGAAAGGAAAACACAATTTGTAAAATTAACTAAAAATCAGTGCTTATACTGATTACCATTACAAATTAACATATTTTAATTTATTTTTCCAGTTAAGGGTTTAAAGCCTCCAAATGTTTGAGTTAAAATAACATACTTAACAAATTTATCAAAATATTTACTGGGATGAATGGATGCTTTTGCTTTTCCAAATTAATGGGCATAGAACTGCTACCCGAGTTTTATATAAACAAATAGAATAAGAATGAATGAAAGTAACAATTTCCTTGTTTGACAGAGTTCAAACATAGAGTACATAGGAAAAAAGATTAGAGCTGAATTTGATACCGCAATAGAAAATAAGTGGGGATTTGTTTGAAGAGTTATGAGACTTGAAATCACAGGGGATGAACTATAAATACACAAAGTTGAAAGCAGCCACGTAGTATTTTGTTCCCTTTCCTGTCTTTGTCACCGCCTGTTTCCTTTATCTGGAGGCTACTTCAAGTTGGCTCAGCACTTCCAATTTAAGGTTTATTTACTTTCATTATTTTGTTATTTTTAACACCACAAAGGTAATCAGAATGTGTATTCTAGGAGGAACTAAGTCAGATGAAGAACCAATGCTGTACTAACAACTAAAATAACCTTCTAGGCAACACAGCTAGTCAAGACAAGAGTGAAGTGAGGAAATAAAGTGGCATTGTGTGTTACAAATGATGGTGATTCTGACATCTCTTTTTTTTCTATATCTGCTCTGCCTATCAAACATTTAATCACAATAGGCTCTATCTTGTATGCTAGTTATATTTACAGATTTGCTCAATGCAAGGTACCAGTACTCACTGAATCCCTGTTATGAGCCAGATTCTGTGCTGGTCACAGTACACTTAGGAGAACCAGCAGTGTGAAAGACAAGGAACACTCAGCCTCATAGAGCAGATGGGCTCCTAGAGATATCAGGTATGCCTGCTATCAGCTGCAATATACCATGAAAATAAAACTACAAAATCACAAACAACGTGGTCTCAAATTTGAACTTAGTAATGATTCCATCTGCTTGCAGGAGTTAGGGATAATCTCAAAGAAGAAATAACATTATTAGTATAAGCAACTTTAGAAGATGTACTCTGAGTCGCCAGAGAAGCCTCTGTCCACGTCTTCACTGTGCCTCTGCTATTATGTATCCCCCATCCTCATCCAGCCATGTATTAATATATCTTTCCAGTACCTTGTATCTCTCCTGAGTCCTGTGAATTTGTATGTTCTTGCTGTTGCTTCAGGTGCTGTCTAATCTCTGAATTTACTGCCTTATTCTCCATCCTTCTGGATCTTGCCTGAAGCCATTCTCAAGGTGTTCAAGGACAGCTCTTCCTCAGTGGTTTATACATGGACTGTGCTGTGTTTTAACTAAAATATTTTTACACTTCCAAAAACAGGATATACACACAATACACATTTGGAAGCAAGAAAAAAAATAAATAAATGAAAATAAAAAAACATCTTATATCCTCACCATCCAAAGATTATCACTGTTAACACATTGGTATACAACCTTCCAAATATTTCTCTCTTCTACATTTTTAACCTGTGTAATTGAGTTAGTGGTTTTCACCTTTCCATTTATTCTTTTAATGATCATCCCATATTCAAACTCCCTTTGTCCCTAAACTTTCCCTCGTAGCTGGTTCGTCCCAGCCCAGATACAATCTATGACCTCTCATTGCATCGGATTCATATGATCCTTATATCTCCTTTAATCTAAAACAGTTTTATTATTTTTTCTGTCATTGACTTATTGAAAAGATCGAGCTAATTGTCCCCCAAATTATTCTAGCGTCTCAATATTTCTAACTATTGCCTTGAAGTATTATCTTCCTTCTCAATGTCATGTATTTTCCGTAAAATGGAAATAAGTTCTGAGGAAATGTAGATCAGGTTTTTGGCTAAAATGCATAATAAAGTTTATATACTTTGTAGTGCTTCACATCACATAAACTTAATCATCTCAGATGTCCTACCATACTGTTTCTAGGGTTTTTCAATGGCTTAGGCACTATTAGATACTTATATTTTCCCCTTCTGAGTAGCAGGTAGTACATGTAGTATTTCTTGGCATCATACAAATATCTAGTTCTCAATCATTCCCTTAGTGGTCGTGAATATACTAGCAGATAATTGAAAGAAATAGTAAATATATATTGATGAGTTATAAAATTATGGTCTTCAAATTATTTCATTCCCTTACTTACTGATGACATTTAGTAATACTGACACAGAAGTCCTACTGGAAAGCCCGAATCGATATTTAATTTTTCTCTATTTATTTAATTACTTTATTTTCAAAGAAGAAACAAGCTTAATAGCTACCTCTAATGATGACATATGGGTTTTATCTACCTTTCTCTTTTGTGAGTAATATTAGGAGTTAATGAATATTTTAATAATGCAATGAATATTTATTCAACATAAATATTTTTTGACAAGCTTTGAATAGTGGAATTCCCTTCAAGCAGACTTCTAGATCCTGTTTATATAGCCACTCAAATTATTAAAAGTTGCCTTTTTTCCAGCATAATGTAATACCCCAGGCTTATCTTGTGTCTTCTCCACTTCACTCTGGAATCAACCATTTTCCAAGGAGCCCTGGTTCCATTTAATATTGAATGATATTAGAAATCTCTGCCTGATGCCAGGGTTACTGATTATTACTGAGGCAAAATTTCTTCTAAGACATTTCGTGGATACAGCTTAAAAAAATTTCCACATACCTAAATACACGTATTTAAATATGTCAAAGGATATAAAAGTATAATTAAAAGAAATTAGTTCAAGAAATCTGTTGTACATTATGGTGACCATAGTTAACAATGATATACAGTATTTTATTTTTGGAAAATGCTAGGAGTGTGGATGTTAGGTGGTCTCACCACAAAAAGGACCACCATGTAAGGTAATGCATATGCTAATTAGCTAAATTTAACCATTCCATAATGTATATATTATTCAAAACATCATGTCATACAAGATAAATAATATATTGTTTTGTTAATTTAGAAAAAAACTAAAAATAAGTATGTTTATTGAAATCAGCATAGGATATAAATGATAAACATAAATATATATTTACTAATATTTATTTATGAGTATATATTACATATAATATGTATTATAAATATGCATTTTATATATTAAAAGCATATGTATACATGCATTTTAAATCAATGAGTTCATATTGATAGTGCCAATTGAATTTAATATTATGATGTTCTTTCTTATTTATTTTGTTTTATGTATGTTCTCCTAAATGAAAACCTTCTTTTGGAATATCACTAACATACTTAATCATTTCCTTCATCTTGCAAAATACATCAGTAGTTTCAAAACAAGTATCAGGCCTCTGCCACCTCTGCCTCTGAGCAGAGGATGGTTCTGCCTCCCGCATATGTCGATCTTGGCCAATCTGCCAGCGATTCCTTCATCAAAGGCTATGGATTTGGCTTAATAAAACATGATTTGAAAACAAAATCAGATAATGGATTGGAATTCACAAGCTCAGGCTCAGCCAACACTGAGACCATCAAAGTATGGGCAGTCTGGAAACCAAGTGCTGATGGACGTTTACAGGGAACTGGAGCACCGACAGCACACTAGGCACTGAGATGACCCTGGAAGCCCAGCTTGCACGTGGACTGAAGCTGACCTTCGATGCATCCTTCCCACCTAACACTGGGGGGAAAATGCTAAAATCAAGACAGGGTACAAGAGAGAGCATATCAGCCTGGGCTGCGGTGTGGACTTGGACATCGCTGGGCCTCCAATTCGAGGCGCTCTGGTGCCGGGTTAGGAGGGCTGGCAGGCTGGTTACCAGAGGAATGTTGAGACGGCAAAGTCCGAGGAACCTGGAGCAACTTTGTGGTCGGCTACAAGACTGGTGAATGCCAGCTTCACACTAATGCGAAGGACAGAACAGAGTTTGGTGGCTCTATTTACCAGAAGGTGGACAAGAGGTTGGAGACTGCTGTCATTCTCGCCTGGACACCAGGGAACAGTAACACTCACTTTGGAATAGCAGCCAAGTATCAGATCGACCCCGATGCCTGCTTCTCAGCTGAAGTGAACAACTCCAGCCTGATAGGTTTAGGATACAATCAGACTCTAAAGCCAGGTATCAAACTGACACTGTCAGCTCTGTTGGATGGTAAGAACGTCAATGCTGGTGGCCATAAGTTTGGTCTAGGACTGGAATTTCAAACATAAATGAATACTGTACAATCGTTTAATTTTAAACTATTTTGCAGCATAGCTACCTTTAGAATTTAGTGTATCTTTTAATGGTGTATGTCTGGGATGCAAGTATTGCTGAATATCATATTAGACCTCCAGGTTAAAGATGATTCAGCTTTAAGGTGTTACCTTTTCAGAGGTACAGAAGAAACCTGATTCCAAAAACACTTCCTTTTAGCTGTAGAATTGGGGGAACTTGGTGACTCCTCTAGAGATGCCAGGTTTCTTTTTTATCTAGAAGTGGAAGCTGATAATGTATAGGCACTTTGTAAATGTATGTTGAATAAATGAATGAACTTGTGACTTCCAGAGAATTGAACCTTGGTTTCCTAACCCTAATTGATGAGAGAGGCTCATTGCTTGATGGTGTGTACAAACTCATCTGAAAGGGACTTTTTTAGATAGATCTTCATGACTTATTTCCACCCCAGTCCATCATCACCTCTTTTATGACAAAAGTTGTCTACAGGGTGTAGTTACTGTTTCCTCTGTGCCATTTTGGGGTGGAGAGGGTGGATATGATGAAGCCAATAATTCAGGACTTAATTCTTTCTCGTGTTGTAGTTTTTTGCCCTTGCACCAGAGTATGAAATAGCTTCCAGGTGCTCCAGCTACATGCTGGAAAGAGCCTGTGTGGCTGTAATTGCATGACAACACTTGGAAGCCAAATTAGACTTCTGTTGTATTCTCACCACAGAGAATTGTTTAGCAGTTAAATGGGTACATTTTAGAGTCTTTCATTTTGGGTGGACTTAGACCCTCCCCTTCAATTGCTATAATTAACATCACTTAAAATAAAACTTGAATAAAATATTGAAACTTCAAAAAATACCAAAAAAACAAAATATCAGATGTACCAGTAAAAATAAAACCAGTGAAATCTAAAATTTCTTTGTACTTATTTCATATTGAAATGCATAAAGCTTAAAGTACAGTCTTAAAGTACAATCAACACCCTTTTCCTTAAATCACTTTTCACAAATTATTTCTTCCCATGTTAAAATAATGAAATTGATATAAGATTAGGGTATTTGTTTCCACTTGTGTTCACTTGCAGGGCTTTTCATATTGGAATTTTTTTGTTAGCAGAAACAGATTTACTTATTTTGAAGAAAAAAAATCATGTTGAAATTTTGCCTTCTTGTCACTCTTCACCTTGTGATCATGTAACCTTTCACCTAGAAAAGATATCCAATGGTGTTAGTTTCTTGGCTATAGAATAGGGTCCTTGTATTTTCTGTGTGAATGAAAACAAATATCTTCATATATTTTGACTCCAATGCAATCTCTGCTTTATTTCTTTATTTGTAAGTACAAATGTACATTTTTGTGAACTCTGCATAGAAAAAAGTAAAAGGAACCCTCTGTCTCTTTAGACCTCTCTCTTTGTAATTCTGAAATAATTTCAATAATTTTCCCATGACTTTCTGTGCCTGGCCTATTTCACTTACCACAATGTCCTCTAGGTTTATCCATTTTTTCACAAATGATAGGATTTCCTTCTTTTTTATGACTGAATAGTATTCCACTGTGTGTGTGTGTGTGTGTGTGTGTGTGTGTATACACACCACATTTTTTATCCAGTGTTTGTTTCTTGAGTCATAGTGATTAATGTCTGTTTGTCCTTCCATTAGATTGTGAGTCCCTAGACTCAGGGGTCATGTTTAATCAACAGTTTATGATTTTTTTAAAATTCATTTTATTATTCCTTTATTTTTGTTCATTTTTATTTTGGGCCCATAATAAGTGCTCACCAATTCCTTGTTGTACAAAATTATAAATTAAATATTTTCCCCTATATCCCATACCATTCTTCAAGGATTCTAAAATGTATGCCCTTGGGCCAGCCCGTGGCTCACTCGGGAGAGTGTGGTACTGATAACACCAAGGCCACGGGTTCGGATCCCATATAGGTATGGCCGGTTCACTCACTGGGTGAGCGTGGTGCTGACAACACCAAGTCAAGGGTTAAGATCCCCTTACCAGTCATCTTTTAAAAAAAAATTAAAAATAAATAAAATAAATAAAACAAAATGTATGTCCTTTCTTCCAGGTCTACAGAGAGTGAAATTTAATTTCTTTATACTAGACTTGCTCCACAGCTCCCATGAGCAGCGACATCCTTCCTGCTGCATCTACCTGTTTTATGTTATCTGCAGGTTCTTGTTCTCAGGGATGAGTCGTTCAGCTTGAGTGGTTTTGTCAGAAAGGAATAGAGGGGCCTTACTGATGTCGCTGACCCACTTAGAAAATCCTAGGTTTCCTGGTTCATCTCAGTCTCTTTATTTATCTTGAGCTCTTTATAAATTCTAGGAAGCACAGATCATTTTTTTCTTCTCACTCCTCAGGAGTCATCTGTATTTTTAGATTCATCACAGACCAGAACAGAACTCTTAACATATCTTACAAATGGTTTTCGGTAACCATAATACCTGTAATTTAGAGATTATTACAGTGCTTCCAGCACTTGTTTTAAATGTGTCAGTTCTTTCCTTAATCTTCACAATAGCCCTACAAGGACATTCATATCTTTCTCTTTTATAAATTAGAAAACTATCTCTTAAATGTTAGGCAATTTTCTCAAGAGTATGTGGTTAATCATAACAGTTTTAAAAAGGGCCACAGTTCTTCAGAACTGCGAAGTCTTTGTGAGTGCAGTTTCTGAGTTCTGACCACTATAACTCATTTCCTAATGGTATAAAGTATTTAAAAATTAAGTACACCTGGATGTCCAATAGGATTTCTGATGTCATTCTGTCATTTCAGCTTTAAACTTACCAATAGACAGAAGGAACAAGAAAAAGATATTTATATTTTTTGATTGTCTCATAAATGAGTATCACTGTACTGAGCAGCATGGAAGCCTGAGACAAAAGACAAAATCCGTGATACTGATCCTGCCTTTATGTAAAATTTTATATCCTGTTCATCATAAATTTTGTATTAATTGTAATTTGTTTAAAAGATATCACATTAAATTATTATTTTTCTTGATTTCTGAGTTTGTTTGTTTGGTATCCCCCTTAATTTTGCACCCAAGGCAATACCGCATTCACCTCATCCTAGCCTTATCTGTGCAAATAAGACAGGTGTTTCTTATCAGAGACCATGTAGAAATCAGCCAGCCAATATCTACGACGGCAAAATATTATCCCTTGGAAGATAATAGAAAGCAGAGTTATGAATTTTGGCTTTAGAAGCTTTCAGTGCAGTTGTGTCCATAAACTAATAATATGTAAACGCACAATATGGAAGAGCTTATGATAAGTGCAAAATAAAGATAATGTGATTTAGAGCTCTGACTATATACCCTGATCCGAGGTGTCACAGTAGTTAGAGGGTGTTATTGTGTAGATGGAGCTTAATCTGGAACTTTAAGAATCTATAGGATTTGGTGGAGATCACTGCATTCCAGGAAAATATGATGAGATATTGTTAAAAGTCAAAAATTTACAGAGTTTGGAAGGATAGTCATGTGAGTGTAACAATAATATAATTTGATCAGAAAGTTCATGTGGTAAATTAGTATAAGAGAATTTGTAAGATTTGATTGTGAAAAGTCTTTAAGAATACCAAATTCAGGACAAATCTAAAAAAAAATGAAAAAGGGGGGGATCTTATCTCACAGGAGGTTTCTGGATAAGTTTATTCTGATAAACAGGAAGGGTTGTAAAGAACACCATGACAGGAAATTATACCTGCATATTGAAATCTCAAATTATGTAATAATGCCTAATAACAACACAAAATGGTACATCTTAAATTTTACAGGATGATAAAAGCAACTTTTTGTTTAAAAGTAATAGTTACTGAGCTAACAATTATTGAGTGCATATCACATGTCAGGCGCTGATCCTGAAGTTATAAAATGCTAGATACAAACAGTAATAGTTATTAGAGTTCAGAAGAAGTTTTCAATTACTTACCATTATGAATGATGTTATTTGTACTAATTTTAGATACTTTATCATACTAAAAGTATTTCTGTTTTATATCAAATAATATTTTTCAGAATCTATCTATTGTTTTGTTTGTATGCTTTTGATTTTTCCTACTAATGTAAAAAAAATCACATTAATTGATATTTAAATGCTAGATCAACTTTCCATTCCTAAATAAACACTTTACAGTTATGATGCAGTGTCCCTTTTATATTTTGGTGGGTTCAATTTATTGACATTTTTATTTAGAAAATTTACATCTACACTAATGAAAGTGATTGATCTTTTTTTTTTTTTTTTGTCATCAGGGTAAAAGTGATTGATCTTTAAATTTGTATTCTGTCCCACCCCTTGGTATCTTTGTCAGGTTGTTAGTATAATAGTTATATTGAATCCATAACATGACTTGGGAGGTTTTTCTCTCTTCTCTTTTCTGGAAGGGTTTGGGTAGGAAAGGGTATACCTCCCCTAAATATTTGGAAGAATACACTATCAAATCTACCTGCATCTGGAATCTTCTCATGGTTTGATACTTTTTGGTCATTTGGGGTATTTTTGAAAAGTTTTAATTACATAGTAGATTTCCTTAGAATACCTATGTGTATTTTTTCCCCTGTTTAGATATTTGAAAGGATTCACAAGAGTACACAGAGATTTAAAGTCAAAGAATATGATGCAACAAGAGATATTCAAGCACACATTGCGAGTCTGAGAGACACCCACTCATAAGCCACCCATGGGTCCACTTTCTTGAGCACCATTCAGGGGCCCCAGCCAGAATCTTGTGTGCAAGGAATCCTGGCTTGGGAGAGCTCACCAAAGATACTCTCAGTATCCCTTTATATAAAGTCAGCCTTGTCAAACTGGTTAGGTTGTTGTAATATAGTGAAGAGCCTAACATCAATGGTCACAGGGGGAGTTCTGGATTTTTATTTTTTTATTTTTTTAAATGCTGACACTTTAATTAAGCACCCACAATTGAGATGAAATTAAATGAGAAACAAAAAGTCAGCACTGTAATGTCAAGCTTAGTCCTATTTCTTTCTTTTTTTTTTTTTTTGTGATTGCAAATTCAGCAAATATCTTTACTTTACCATACCTAATGATTATCATAATTTCCTTCTTTTAAACCCAATTATTTTTCCTTTTTTTTTTTTTTCATTTTGGTTAAATATTTCTCTTCTGGGTTCCAATCAAGATGGTGGAATAGATGGTCCCCAGTGTCACTCTCTCCCAGAAATAAACCAATTTACAACTATACAGAAAAGCAACAACAGCCAAGCTGGAGCTGCTGCAGCTCAAGGGAAGAGGAGGAGAGACCTATGGAGTGCACGAAGGCAGGAGAAGACACCATTAGAGAAAGAAAAAACTTCTCTGACCATTTCGTGCTGCAGCTGCTTTAAGGCTGGAGCTGCTGAGTGCATGGAGCAGGAGCCAGCAAAAGCCACAGCTGTGCCCTTTGTATGAAGTTGCTTGCAGGTGGTAGGGGATAAGAGGGCTTTGGTGGCTCCCAGACTAGCAAGACCACTAATAGGGTTCCCATGGACCCACATAGGAGTGAGGAGCCAGAACAACTGATAAAATGGAGCCACTCAGAGGCTGATGAGTCATCCCAAGACACTGGTGCATGGCCCGTCCCACAGAAGTGTTTGCAACATGGGCAGTGGGAAAGATGGACCCACTGGAGGAACACTGGGGCACAGCAAAGACAGCTAATCTGCACCCCAATCAGTGTATGACCACTCAGAAGAGACTGGTCAGGACTATAGAATTGCATGGGGTGCAGTTTGATGAAAAGACTTGTGCCCAGATCAGAGTTACTATACAACTCATGTGCACCAAGTCTCTGGAGAGCCATAAGTACCTATAAAGTCCACCAATATAACCCATGCTGCACAAAAAACCTTCCCTAGGGAAGCAGCAGCAAAGCAGCAATTTAGCTAAACCACAGGGCCCAAGTACTGGTCCCCACAGGAAGTTCCCCCACTTTAGAAGTAAGCAGAGGACAAAAATATTAGGTCTAGCTCAGACACATCACCAGCGCCTCGGGTCCACCCAGGGATGTGAGACACAAAGCCAGTGACTGGAGCCCCCTTGCTTCACACCATGCCAGCACCTCGGGTCCACCTGGGGACCTGAGAGATGGAGCCGGGGACCATACAGCCCAAAAACCAGGCACACTGCCAGCACCAAAGAGCATGCCAAAAATATCACGTCCATGTGGTAGCACACCATAGCCACCACAATAACCATGGCTGCCACAAAAGTGGCTAGACTCCACAACCAACAACAGATGCCTGGAGTGCACTGACACAAGGAGAGTCACCAGCAGAGATAAAGAAAAGAAGAGGATGTCCCTCTCTGCAAAGCCCATTCCAGAGTGACAGAAGAAGCATTTGCTCTATGATAATTTTGGGGGACTTGATCAGACCTCTCAGCATTGGACAGATCATCTAGGTAACAGATCACCAGAGTAAACATTATTCTTTCAGAACGAGAGAAGAAATCTAGGGTAATTAGAGGGTGGAGGGGGAATAGGAAGGGGGTTGTGTGAGATTGTTCAGGGGGCATAAAGAATAAGTATGATTTGTAACAATATATATGCTAGTAATATTGATTTGATCAACGTATCTCACGTTGAACCCCCAAAATATGTATAATCAATTTTTACCAATGAAAGTTTTTTTAAAAAATAAATAAATAAATAAATCCCTCAGGAACAAAATCAAATAAATAAATAAGATAAATCTATAAATATTTCTCTTCTTTTTATTTTAAATTATCAATATACAGTGTAGTTGATTTTCATGTCCCTTTACCAAATTCCTCCTTTTCCCTCCTCCTACTTCTCCTCCCCCCATCAACATCATACGAATTTTGGATTTTTAAGCAGAATGTTATAAATACCACTGACAGATGAGAGTCAAAAGCTAGACATAAGGCATCCCCAGAGATAGAGTGCATTCGTGCCAGCTGTAAATCAAATCTATTTTCACAATAACCTAGTCAAAATTTTTCTTAATTTTTTTCCTATGTAAGTTTTGTTAACTTTCGTACTTGGAGTTTAAATACATCGTCTAAATTTCCAGTTATTGGCATAAAATTGTAGTAATATTCTCTTATCTTTTCAATACGATTAAGGTTCAAAGTGACACCCCGTTTTATTCCTCATGTTGCTATTTTGTGTTTCCTCTTGATTTTATTCTTACTAGGGGTTTGTGTGTTTTATTTCAAAAAATCATGTGTCCTTTTTAGTTGCTTATAGTTGGAAAAAAAGCAGATGAAATACCCTTTATTTTGAGACATTGGTCATGAACATGCCGTGTATGCTTCAGTGAATGATAAAACCTATAAATACTATGACCTTGTATTAGGAAAGATCGTGTGCAAATCAACAGGGTATATTTAAAATGATTTGGGATGAAATCTTTATTACACTTAACTTCAAGATTCTGTGAAGAGGAAATGTCAAATGTTCTATATTTAAACTTTTTTATTTATTTATCTTTTCTGCACTCAGTTAAACTCCTTGTGACTTTCTTCCTAATCAGAACATGTCAGGGAAAAGTTCTGCATTCTGACATTCCCTGTTGTCTAGCCTTTCTTGAATTGGTATTTTCTTTGATTTAGCTTCATTAATGCTACTGAAATATTAAGGTCAAATTTTTATTTATAAATGATATTTGAAAAGTCAGTGAAATTGTCAGCACTGTGAAGTGAATCACAGAGGGACCTCTGCATGTAATAAGTCAACATTAGTGGGAGAAAAATCTTTCATCGAGCAAACGTCCGTCTTGGATATTAGGTCATGAGTCTGCATTATTATGTCCTAATCAGACATCATTCTGTCTTATCTCTCTGACATAGGATCTTAAATGGTAAGATATGATTCCCTATGACAGATTATTTTTACCCTTTCAATTTTTTTCAACACTTTTCTTATACTTCACTGTTCAACTAAGGATAAGGAAGTAATTTTTCTACTTGGAAGTCAGAACACTCATCTTAACTGCCAGGATGACACAAAATGATTCCGTCTGACAATTGCTGGCACCATATCAATGTTTCAAGTCACAAAATCCTTTTCCAGGTGATTGTTCTCCTCTTCTTATTTTTCGTTCTCTTTCTCTTTTAATACACCGATTAAGTTGTGCTTTTTTCATCAAATAGAGAGTACAAATCATATAAACTTGCAAAATGGTCAACAGTAAGTCATACTGTAATGGAGATTCCTTGACTTTTCCTTAACTTATTTAAACCCTTCACTTTTTTTTAATAGTTCTAATAATTTTCTTTTATTTTTTTCATCTTTACTGAAGAATAATTGACAAATAAAAATTGTATATATTTAAGGTGTACAAAGTGATAATTTGATATATGTATACATTGTATAATAACCACCAGTTGTCTTAATCAACACATGCATCACCACACATAGTCACCCATTTGTGTGGGGGTGGGGGGTGGTTGTGTGTGATGATAAACTCTTTACTCTTAGAAATTTTTAAACTTTGGCTCTGCAGTTTCAACTGTTTGGTTAAAACAAGAATCATGTTCTAAATCAAATAATTAATAACTGTAAAATAGGCACTGCAGTAAATGCCCTATTCCAAGAGGAGTAAAGATACATTTTTAAAATTGTAGAGAGAAAGCTAAATGCATGTTTACAGGAGGAAAGTTACAGAGGTTGGCAAGGGCTAGAATTCATTGTAGCAAGTTCTATGTAATTCAGGCTACTTCCTACCATAGTAGATTGACTTAATACCCTCTCCCTCAACTGCAGCAGCCTGGCAGAAGACTGTGCCCTTTGCTATCTGTAAATATCATTTATATCTGCTTCTACTGTTCTCATATTCTTCTATTCTTTTGCTGGGTTTTAAAATAAGCATTAATGTTATGTGCATTAATGTTATCTGGCTGTGTGAGAATATGCAAACTGCTTAATATAGTGTATACAAATTGCACAGTGCATAAAAAATTGCAGAGGTTCTACAAAAGGTTACTTTCATCCTGTAAGCATAAAATTTGCTTCTAGCAATTTGTAAGTCTATGGTCAAATCACCTTTATCCAGTCAAGGCTTGAGAGGATTGGAGCCTTGTTACAGTATTTATAAGTTTGCCCCTACTATTAAGTTTAAGCCTTAAGTGATCATATTTGAAAGCCTGGCTATTAACCAGGCAACCTCTTCCTTTGTAGGTTTTGGCTTTAATTTTTTTTCTCTTCCCAGCACTGTGAGACTGCTGAAAATTTTGCTTCGCTCTTTGGCCTTTTAGCTAATGTTTTCTTCTTGGATTCTTATTCCACACAACATACATACAAGCAAGCACATGCTTTGAGACAAAACATGATGCTGAATATCAGGTTTACTTCTCTGTGGCTCCTGATCTCCATGATATTGGCTGTTCTAGTTCTGCCTTCTTTAGTATCTTTGGGCTGCATTCCCCATTTTTGTAAGGCTGCTGAAGAGTGACCTCAGGCCTGGTATTGTGCGTGGATTGTCAGTTGCCTCAAATGGAAAATTGGTGGAGAATGATGGATTGCCCTGAATTCATTTACCTTCTCCCAAGGATACTGGCCACTTTGTCTTGGCTAACTTGGTTGCTCTATCTTTCATCCAAAGAGCTCTTTTATTTTTTTCCCAGGTTTATTTTATTTTATGTCATCAAAAGAATTTGATTAAAAACTACCCATTTCAGCCAAGAGCAGATATATAGCAGTAAAACAGATGATGGAATTTAGTTTCCTCATTTTCTAGTAAGCCTAGAGACCCAGGGCCATACAAGCTTATTAGTGGCACAGTCAGAAATAGGATTCTTAAAAATAAATTAAAAATGGAGCTATGGTTCTTGGTTAGAAAAAAATGGAGAAGAAAAGAAAAAAAAAAAGAAAATCTGGTTTTCTGACTTCTTATATTGTTAGGCCAGATGCCACTGTGTGAACTCAATTAGTATACTACTAATGGAAAGGTGTGATATCCAGTAAAACAATCCCTATTTCAACTTTACTGAATTTTTTTTATCAGTAATAACAGTTTTTTCATGGAGTCTTTAGGGTTTTCTATATATAAAATCATGTCTTTAGCAAACAAATAATTTAATTTATTTATTTCCAATTAGGATGTCTTTTATTTCTTCCTCTGGTCTAATTCCTCTGGCTTGTTAGATCAAAAAGCTATCTACCATTTTCATTTATGTGCAACACATTTTGAAAAACTACTTTTGGTTGTGAGTCAGACAAACAGATATTATTATTCTAATCATAAGCCTTTTTGTAGAATTAATTTTGTTCAGATATATTATTTTAAATACTTGGATAATAATGTTGAACTTCAAGAAATTAGTTACACAATTACCATTACATATTAAAATTTTACAGATCTATAATAATGACCGGTTAATATTTTCAAAATTCAATCCCAAGATGTTGATGAGCATTTTTATCCACCTTAAAGTTATTCCTCAATTGCCAAGATATTTGCATCTTCTCAGATTCTGTACTCATTACCAAAACCATCTCCAATTCCTTTCCGGTTAAGGTTTTTTAAAATTACAACACCATAATCAGTTTGTAAACATAAATCTTTTATGTACACATCACGATCTCTTTGCAGTTTTTTAGAGTACATTCTACTAAGAGTTTAGACTCAAACTACTGTATTTACTTAATTTACTTATATTAATTCCTTTTTGTGAGTGATTGTTTTCAGGTTTAGACACACTTTTAAAATTTAAATCAGTATTTTTATTTAAATATAAAAGCCTATCATTTGTAATCGATTTGGTCTTTTAAATATATAAAATGTTTAAAATGGAAAATACATATGCTCAAAGAACACTTGCTGTCACACCATTGAGCTCCTCACATTACTACTATTTTCAATAGATAACCATTTTCATTAAAACTTGACTTATCGTTCCTATGTTTCTTTTTGCAAAAGATATGAAAACATATCTTGAGAGATGACTGATGCCTAATTTGTTGGATTTTTTTTTTTCCATTGTCAATGATGCAATGGAGGAGAATTAGAAATTGAATGCACATGCCTGTAGCGTAGAGACCATTCCTCTTAGGTCCCTTTGAGGTGTCTTCTTTTCCTATCTGGTGATCAATGCTAATATTTCAGAGGGTTCTGGTGCTAGCCTCCTCCTCCTCCAGTAATGCCTACTCTTTAATCATTCCTATAGAACCCCCTGCTTAAGTCACCATCTCTATACTGTTCACATCCAAATCCACATTTTCATCACCACTGTCCCCTGTGAGCTCCAAATCCTTCAAATCATAAAACAGATCTTTCCTGCATCCTCTCTGCAGTTCTTTCTCTTGTAAAGGAATATTTTAATGGAGTTGAGAATACCTGAACACTGGGAGTCTTAACAGCACACTTCAGCTTGTGCTATATATATCCCACATGCCTGTCTACCAGAGGTCACCTGGGAAGCTCGTCTAGGTTCTTCCAGTGCTTTGAGGCATGAAGTTCACCTGGAGTTTTGATTGGTCCGTAGCGTCAGGCAGTGAATGAGTAGCTGTCTATGACATCTCCTCTACATCTCCAGTTATTGCCACGACAATCTCATGTATTTGCGGTGGGACCATTACTGGTATAATAACCCCATCATTATACCAGTAACAAATATTTATATTTGCAAATTAAATATAAATAAAAAATATAATTAGCAGGTATTATCTCACAAAAATAAACATTCGAATCTTGTTTCTGTCTCATGAAAAATATGTAATAGAAGTAATCGCATAACAGCTCATAGATATTATCTTTTTTTAATTTTCTGTCTTTTTTTTGTTCTGCCTTTCTTCTTTTCTTGCTTTTATTTTATTTTTGTTTTCTTTTTATGTTTTGTTTTGTTTTTTGGATATGTAACAGTCCTTTGAGTAGACATATCACACATTAACCACCCAATCCCTTATATTAGTATTTTTATTATTTTCAATTCTTTTTACGAATTTAGTTATGAAAATAATGTTTTTAAATAAAAGATCTTGGTCTTCAAGGTATTATATTTCTTGTTTCTTCTTACTATACCTTGTTATTTCTAAATATTTGTTTGTTTTTAGTACAGAGTTTAACTCCACTTCAGTCAGAGATTATATTTATTTCCAGCTTGCAGACAGCATGTCATGGGACTTCTTGGCTCCATAATTGTGTGAGCCAATTCCCATGCTAAATCCTTTCTTATGTCTACCTGTATCCTATTGCTTCTTTTTCTTTGGAGGATCTTGTCTAAGACAGCATTTCTGATACTCTATTTTGTTACTAATTTTTTGTCTGCCTGTCCTACCAATAAGATTTCTGGCTATGTATGTGTATTTATTTTTTCTTGTGACTTTATAAGTCTTTGTTTTATATAATTTAGAGCTCTAATTATAGATACATAGATGTTTGTGTTTATGTATAAATGAATCCCTTTACTATTATGAAATATCCACTTTATCCTTAGCAATATTCTTTGCTCCAAAATCTATTCTGATTAATGTTAATATGTTATATCTTAGTCTATCTTTATCTTTTAATATTTTTGTATGTTTAATTCTAATTAGCTTACTCTAGGCACCATGAAATTAAGTCTTATTTGTATGTGTGTGTGATTTAATGAAGGACTTGCAACATGCCAGGCAATATCCTTTAAGGTGGGTGCAGCAGACATAAATGAGACTGTATCCTTATGGAGCTCCACATTGAGTTAAACAGGTCCATACGTACCCAGCTAACTACATACAATGTGAAAGGGCAAAGCAAGTAATCCAAATAGAATATTCTGAGTTCTCAGAAAATGCAATGACATTAAGTCAACCTAAATTTTATGTTTATTCTGATCATTTAAGTGATTATACAGATTGTTAACGAAATCTGCTATTGAAAATATTTAAACTGAGGTAAAGAAGTTAGGATACAATTGTCTATAATGTAAAAACAGCACAAGTTAATATTTTGCCATTTATCTTTTTCTTAGTACAACAGATCAGGGCCAGAGAACTAAACACCAAACTAAATGAAAACCACTTTTACCAAAGAAAATAGCTGAACCTGCAAATAAGCAGCAGTCTCCCATGCTGAGACATTCTCGGGTTCAATTGGGAAAAATTGAAAAGCTGCAGGGAGCAATATATGAAAAGCAATTGGAAAACCAGGTGAACTGGATTAGAAAAAATAACATCCTTCTATATTTCAAATGTGCATCCTTGAAAAACAGTAGTTACAGATAAATATAGCAATATTTCCAAACATCATCAAAAACCATGAAATCGTTATATTCAAAGGTCTACCACAAAAATCCATTGTATCTTTAGAAAAAAATATGATTATAACATGGTTTTAAACATCACCCAGTAGAAATCATGATTCCATTTTTCACTGTTAATTTTTATTTTATGTCCTGCACCTTAGGCCAATTTTTCAAACAGAAGATACTTACATTCTGATTCAGTTCACATTTGTTAAAAATAGCTATCTTCATTACATCATGGCTATAATTAATCCTCCCAGGTGTTTTAAGCAATTAGTATTCTACACTCAGTATGCTTAGAAAAATTCTGCTGTTGACCAAAAAATATATACACAAGAAGAGTCTCCAGGAAAAACGTGTCTTTGTTCATTAAATTGGGATAATGATGAAAATTCTGTTCTGGAATCCTATAACCAGGCTTGATTTATCCTCTAAGTTGCACCATAATCTAAAAATGAAATATCCAATATTCTCAGGCATGGAGACTCTTTATATACATCAAGTAATTTTGTGGATCCCCACTACAGCTGTGATAGTTCGGACTTTTTGTATCAAAAGCAAAACAAACAAAAACATAATGGCAAAGGTTTCTGTAACTACAACAATTCTATTAAATACTTTTTTCCGTAGTCTGTGTAGAATATGTGTGTGAGACAGCATGTGCTGAGTATATACACAATGCTTATTTTACATGGGGATGGCAAACACCTATTGCAAAAACTCCAAAGCCACAGTTATGGTCCACTGGAAATTAATAAGCTCAAGTGTTACTGTACTAGGGCAATAACAGAGAAAGAAATCATAAATCATAATAAGGCAAAACGAACAAAAATACTGAGTATATTTAGCCTGGAAAGAAGAATGCTTAGTCAAGATATTTAAATTTACTTTGCAAAAGTAATTATCACATGTAATAAAGATTGTACTTACTTTATATTTTAAAAAGAAGGCACTTTGAGCTCTAATGGTATATTTTATTCTCCATTATAATAACTTTAAAAACTTCATTAAAAAACGAACTCACCTATACTGTCAGAGATATCAATTTTAGGATATATACAGGCACACCATATAGGATTCTTTAACAAGACTAGTGTGAAATATGTTTAATCTCAAAGTAGAAAGATAAACAATATTTGCTAATTACAATAGCATATAATACTAAAATATATAATAATTTTTATGAAGTGGTCTTATCCTGGTTAGTGTAAATCCTCATATTAGGGTCTGCTGTATTTCATGTTCTTAAGGGTACAAGCAAAATTAGTCCTTGGAGCAAATCATGGTAGTTAATAGAAGAAAACAAGGAAACAAAACAGTTCAAAATGTTGTGATATATTCAAAGAAAATATTTTCAGTTAAGAAAATATAGATGGGAAAGGCATACCAGGAATATTTATTCAAGGGTTCACTGTGGTTTTGTAATAGAAAAAAATTAGAAATATTAAATAACCACTAACGAAAGAATTGAAAATAAACTGTGGTATGTTACATATGAAAATACTACAGCAATAAGAATAAATGAATTTCAATTTTATATGTTAACACAAATAAAGTTCATACAAATATCATTGATTGAAAAAAATTTTTTCAGAAATATACATATGACATTAACTCACTTATGTAAAGTTCAAAATCTTTAAAACCAATCTATAGATTTTTAGATATGCGTATTAAGAAGTAAAATATAAATGCATGCATGGGAATGATTAGCATCAACATCAGTGAATGAGGAGTAAGAAAAGACAAAAAGAGAGATAAAATGAATTATTCAAAGAAATATTTTTATTTCTTAAACTGGTTAGTGTAAATCCAGATGTTCATTATCACACATATGCACGATGATGAAAGTGATGGGAAAGAGAAAGTAACTCTTAAAATTCAGTTAATATCACTTGAGATTTTGGCTGAGATATACATGCAATTTCATTTAAATTGAAGTATTCACATGTACTAATTTTAGAAGCTTTAAATAAGAAGAGGAATTCATGTTTAGTTTTTATCACCTACATTTTTTTGGACCTATGAAGGTCATTTTCATATCTCACTTCTATCTCTATAGGTTCATTTTTGTCTGTTCTAAATTTCATGTAAATGAAGATTTTCATTCAGTGCTGTGTCACATGTGTGCAGCCATAATAAAGATTCTGACTCCATTTCTTATGTTTGACTCCTGACTTATTTTTAAGCCTCACACTCCCTTTTCCTTTGGACTCCACATCTGGACAGACTGATAAGGAAGTCAACTGTGCTGCCTCCATTGGCACCAATGGAAAATCAAAGCATCCTATGCATCTTAACTTTTCCCGAGTCTAACCTCTAGCCACTCTAAAGTCCAAACCCACTCGCTCTGCTTTCCCCAAGCCAATGCACATCTGCTAATGCGGACCACCAGCCCTCCCAGGGAGTCCCTTTTGTGAGAATAAGCATTCTGTCAGTTTCTCTTGATATGTATGTACAGTGTCACCACCCCATGAACCAAATTTTAGGTGGGGTATTATCCTACTTCTACTGGGTGATTAAAAAGAGTGATTATTCCAGAATGTTGTGTGTGATTGTACTTTTGTCTTTGGCATCGTGCCATTGTGTATTCACTGATATTCATTGTCCTGTTGATCGACATTTAACTTATTTCAAGTTTTGAGGTACTGCAAATATAGCTGCTATAATCTTTATAACCTTTGTACATCTTTTATCTTGGTAAGATAACCTTTTAGTGGCCATGTACACTTATTTTTTGTGGGGGGATATACTTAGGAGTGAAATTGCTGAGTCATATAAGTATGTTTAGATTTTAGTAGATAATGCCAAATAGTTTTCCCAAATTTTTGACCAATTTACTCTTCTGTAAGCAGTGTACAAGAGATGTGGTTTTACCATATCTTTGCTCATATTTGCTATTTTTGTTTGATTTTTATAGATAGACCCTCTAGTGAGTATGCAGTAGTATTTGAATGTGATTTTTTTTTTTTTTTTTTTTTTTTTTGTCTTTTTCGTGACCGGCACTCAGCCAGTGAGTGCACCGGCCATTCCTATATAGGATCCGAACCCGCGGCGGGAGCATCGCCGCGCTCCCAGCGCTGCACTCTCCCGAGTGCGCCACGGGCTCGGCCCTGAATGTGATTTTAATTTGTATTTTTGTTACCAATAATGATGCTCAGAACATTTTCACATACTTCTGTGATTTAAAAAAAAAAATTCTGTGATTTAAAATCTAATCTGAATCCAAACCCAACAGTGAATTACTTCAAATATTTCTTTAATTAAAAAAAATTTCCCTTAGGTCTGATAGTAACTTGCTTTTAAGCATTTGTTCTCAGTAGTTTTTGATTTTTCATAATTTTGGTCTGCCATTGTAAACATTTTTATAAAAAATCAGGTGGGGTTGAACAACTTTCCCCAACGAAGATGGCCATAAAAAGCCTTGCAGTTGCCTATGGTTAACACTGGAATAGTAAGATTTCTTGATGGAGACAGAGTCCTCCTAATGACACAAAAGGAGATCTTGATTTTATCTTGGGATGGAGGTGGGAATCAGGAAAATGTGGTAAGGAGAGATTTGAAGGAGAAACAGAAAATCTTCTGGGAATGTATATTATTACCCTATTTTCTGAAATGATAGTTCCAAATACATGTAATCCAAATTTCACATGTTAAATATGTGCAGTTCACTGTACGTGATTTATATTTCAATAAAGCTGTTTTAAAAGATGCAGTGAAGTAAGTGAAAAAACATGGCCAAAGGCACACAACTAAATCACAGACCCAGAATATACACCCAAGTCTTTTGACTCAAGTGCCCTTAACCAGTCTGTCTAGCAGTTCTGATAGAATTTGTTACACAGAGTAGTTGACAAAAAGTACAGCTGGGAGCATAGGCTGCTGGGCAATTACTCAAACAAGAAGCAATTTTTTAATGTCCAAAATATATGAGATTTCTTTGGCACAACTAGTCAAGAAAGATTTGACATTTGGTCTCCTGTTTTTCTTCTCAAATATAACCAAAGATTTTAAGTTGATATTGAAACAGAGTGACAACTATTCTCTTCTCATCACCACTCTATCATACCAATACTGCATTTCAAACCCTAAAAACTGCATCATTTTTAAATTGTAGGTTGGATAATAGGTATGTAAAGTAATGGATACATTAATCACCTTGATTTAATCATTCCGCAATGCATACATATATCAAAACATCACGTTGTACTCCATAAGAATATACAATAAAAAATAAAATTGTGTTTTTAGCAAAAAATATTCATTGTATAAAACATCACACCACTGCCTACAGGTAATTTTCCAAAATCAAAACAAAACAAAAACAAATTAAAACAAAAGAAGAAGCATATATTACTGTAAAAACCAAGTTCAACTGGAAATCTATACTATACCTAGAATCAGGATAACTTTTCTCTGTTATCTAGAGAACTTCTTTCTGAAGATCAAGTCCATGATTCATTCAGGCTGAAACTATATCTCTACTATCTCATAGCCCAAATGACTTGAATCTTCTCTCTTCTTCTCAGTTTTCTTCAACTGTTACATAATAATTCTCCTACATAAGTTAGAAAATACAAAATCAACTTACCAAACCAATTCCCACAAGCCCTCATCCTACCTGCACCAAGTCTTTACAGAAATGCTAATATGTATGTGCCAAATCTTTATCATATAACAAACTCTCAGGCCTTCACCCCAAGGATTCCTTGTCTAA